>NC_057813.1:393214108-393279713 GCF_018294505.1 Triticum aestivum
AAGGGCGTGCGTCGCGGCCGTCCGCGCGCGTCCGTTTCACCCCAAACCGAGCGCAACTTTGGGCCGGGGATGGGTCAAAAGCGGATGGATTCTGGACATTTGTCCGTTTGAGGCCGTGCGTTGGGCCGCGTCATTCGTCCGTTTTACCCCAAATGGACGCACCCGGACAAGATGGGGTCGCGCGGTAGAGTTGCCCTAACCGCTCATGCAAATACGGTTCAGTCGAGCGCCTCAAATGATCCTTAAATGTCTGAGCTGACACCCCTCATATCCAGCCCAAATATAGGGCGGATATGGGGTGCACCCGACCGCGTCCGACACGTCAGCCCGACGGCCTACCCTGACCCCACTCCGTCCCCACAAATACCTCCAATTCGAAAACTCTACCTCACTCCACTCTTGATCCATCTCTTTTCTTCCCACCGAATTCTTTAATTTGATCCTCTCCGACGACTCCGGTGACCATGTCAAGCGCCGGCAGCCGCTCCTCCTCCTCCTCCTCCTCCTCCTCCTTCGACTCCGACGAGGAGCTGGCCCTCCGCATTGCCCTTGAGATGTCCAAGGTGGACTTAGGTGGCAGTTCCGGATCTGCCACCTCGCCTCTTCCCGCTGGCACTGGCTCCTCTCGGCCTGCGTAGTCCGCGCCTCCCCCAGGCCGTCCTCTGCCCCCGGCGGCGGTTGCTCCCCAACACGGGTAGCGATGGGTGTGTGCCCGCTCAGCCGGTCCGGACGCGCACGTCGGAGTCCAAGGCGCGCGCTGCCCGTCACAAGAGGCAACAAGCAAGGGAAAGGGACGCGGCGGAGAGCTCTGTCGGCCGTCGCCGCGGGTTACCGGCGGAGCCCGACGGCTACCACCGGTCGCTTACGACGGCGAGGACGGACACTCGGTGGCTCCGCTAGAAGAGCGCGAAGGCTCTCCGCGGCTTGCCATCGAGTAGTCCGAGCGCGAGGCCAACGATAAGGCGACGAAGGCGACTCAGCCGGTGAAGCTCAAGCGCCAGCAGGACCGGTCCGTCTAGTGCCTCAAGGGCCTCATCATCGGCTCCTCCTCCTCTGACGACAACAGCTCCTCGTCCGACGAATCAGACGACCCTCCACCAGCCCCCGACGGCTACAGTTGCGCCAGGGACCGAAAGGGGAAAGGGCCGACCTGGAAGTGGCGAAGATCCGCTTTCTTCAATTTAATTTCAAGTATTAGATGTAGTTCAAGGTTGTCCGTCGTTTATGTGAACTTTGGTGGTCTTTTGAACATCCGTTCGTGATCTTTTGGTGAATACATTGTGCTTGCCTATGTCCGTTTCTATATCTGACTGTTGATCTACGTAGTTTGATCGACGTTGCATAGTTTAATATGAATATAGAGGATCGGATATGAGATACACGGATGTGGACGGCGCGATTTAAGGAATGCCCGGTCAGTGCCCGCGGATGCGTCCGGGCGCGTCCGCGGGTGTTTGAGGGGGCGGGGCTAATGGACCTAATGGTAGTGTATTATTCGTTCTCTGGATCAAGCGTGCGAAGTTTCAGACAAGTTGCGGATGAAAGCGACGGTCAGAGCCGGGAATTTCCTCTGTAACCATGGGCCTGGACCGGCTGGTCAACCCATCGGTGTGTAGTATGAACGCAAGACATTAACTGCACAGCACACACAGTTAACAGGTTGTAAGGTATCACTTGTCCTCTGCACCTTCTAATCTCACAAGTCGCTATGCTATACGTTGAAGATTTGACCCGATTGGTGTGTAGTTTGTGTGGAGTGGAGACCTCATTAACATGACAAGCCACTATTCCGTTGGTATGTGATATAGCAGTATAAATCATGGCAGATGGAGTCGCCAAGTGTTGCAGTTCACACCGGCACGATGGCTCTCACTGCTGGCCGCAACCATCCTGTTCGATTTTCCAGGGAACGACTCGAGATCATGGCCCTTGTTTTGATGATGTTTAGCAAGTTTTGGCATGTCCATGGCTCTCTTTGGTCATCTGCCAGGCATCCGAAGAAAGAGCCAAAACATTAGCTTAGCTGATGAACTTTGGGCTTGGCTTAACGAACAAAACACCAAATTAAAAAGAAAAACGTGCTATGTTGACTTGCCAAACGAAAGACGCAAAATCGAACTGAAAAAGAATGACTCTGGCGATCAGGCAAGGTAAAAAAGGAGAAGCAGGTCATGTCGTCGGCGTAGACTTTGAAAAATGCCACGTTGTCCGATCGAAACACGGACGCCGGGCAGGTCAGGATATCGGCGGAGAAGAATTTTTAAAATTGATTCTCTTGCTTTTCGGCCGTGGCCTTGTGCCGCTTTGGCCGACTTTTCTCTCTCATATCATGCCGCAGAGAGAATCAAAATTTTCTCATGTAAAACCAAACCATGCCTACTACTCCCTCCATCCCAAAATAAGTGACTCAATTGAGACGGAGGGAGTACTTACTTATTCGAGCTTTGCTTTGGCACTGAAGAATCGATAATCACATGAGTTATGTCCATGATCGGGGTATGATTTATAAGCATGAGCAGCGTGGTCGTTATCAGGACTTGAGGACATGATCGTGTAAGATTGACCGAGTTATGTACGTACGGGGATACTTACTTCAGGCCCAATTTTGCAGCTATCAAACACGCACAAAACAACAACACTTTGATACGAAGTGATGGAAGCCTGTGTGGTGGCGAGCGGTCACAACTCACATGTCGCATGCAGGAGTTGCCGTGGGTCATATGGATAGATGATGGCCCCATTGAGGTGCAGAGGGAAGTACAGCAGGCGTGAACGGAACGAGTCGTCGTTGACCTGGACGGTTCGCGCCAAGAAAAGGAGATGGAGATCCTACAGCGACATCGACGTCCATCCACGGGACGCGGCTGCTTCTTGGAAACTTCCGCTCGTTTTCCTACTTAGCGGCGCGTGCGAGCGCAAAACATAATCAAAGATGGAAGAAGCCAGGAAAGGAACCATGGGCCACCGTGGTCACAAATGTGGAGCTCACAACCACACACACAGAATCACCAGCGAGCAGGCCGCCTCAAGGCCCACAAGCGTGTAGCGACATCCCCCTTCGTCACTGAACCAACCTTTTTCTCAACAACTAAACGCCGAACCTGTCTTTTTTTCTTCATTAGGGTTTTTGTTCTCTCAGAGGCGCTGCGCCGCCGTGGAGCTATATTTTCCATTCCGCCGTCTTCCTCTTGGTTCCCTCAGACTCGGACTGATATGGGGTGATCACTGCCCGGTCTTGGTCGGCCTTTTCTAGGGGCAGACGGAAATCTAGGGTTCACACAAAAAACCCGATCTTGCTTGCTCAGTTTAGGGCACCTGATGGAGAAGGACATGTCTTCGGGATCAGCATCGGGCTCCATGTCGAGATCAGCGACAGTCCGTGAGGTGGAGTTGACGATGAAGGAACTTGGGCTTCGTGAGGAAGACCTAGATGGTATGTGCTGTAGGGTGAAACCCTAAGATTGATCTTTTCACACTTGGAGGGGAAAAGAGGAAGAACACCAAGAACACAAAGAGGAATTCACTCCAACAATACCAAACTACACATCCACTAGAATAGCAACACAAGATCCACAAGTCACAAACACAATCAAAGGAAAGATACAATGGTAGAGTTCTTCCCACTCCTAGGAGATGAGGTCTTGATGATGGTAGTCTTCTCCAAGATGGAGGTCTTGAAATCCACAAGTGGATCCTCTCCAAAGAGGCCTTAATCTCCAATGGAGGTGGTAGAAGGAGCAAAGCTCACAAATATCTCATCTAATCTTTGGTAACCCTAAACATAACCCTAGGTACAGAATATATAGGCTTGGGGTCGAAGTGGAAGAAGGGGGGATCCAAAACAGCATCGCAGCCGCCCATCCTGTAGGGCCCGTGCGCACGGGGTAAGTTGGTCCCGTGCGCATGGTACACGCCCGTGCGCACTGGTGCTACTGCCCTAGCTCCATGTGTAGCCCGTGGGCATGGGGTCGCCTGGGACTTCCTATCCAGCTCCTGTTTGGCTCGGTCTTCCTCCTTGGTGACTTGGGTCGCTTCTCCTTGGACTTGGTGGTGCTCCTCAGCTTCTTGGAAGGGCTCCTCTTCGTACCTAATGAGGCATAGAGTATTTTGGTGAGGTAGCAACCAAGTTCCACTTGTATTCATATGCATGTCAACTAGGAAGGAGTTCACCTCGGTTTCCATTGTACGTGCTCTAGCTCTTGTCATTGGTCCATGTGGTGCTTGAGGTGTCGGTGTAGAGTCCATGGGGATGGTGGAAGGATGCTCCACATCATCTCCCCCCCCCAGAGAGATTCGTCCATGGATCGTGATCTTCATCACCATGGTACTTGGCCAAATCTTGGACGTTGCAGATGCCGCTTACGTTGTACTTGTCGCGTGGGATGTCAATCTTGTAAGTGTTGTTGTTGTAGCGTGCTAGCACCTTGAAAGGTCCGTCGGCTCGTGGAAGTATCTTTGACTTGCGCTCGTTGGGGAAGCGCTCCTTTCGAAGATGAAGCCATACGAGGTCTCCCGGTTGGAACACCATTGGTGTCTTGTTAATGTTGAGCTTGTTGGAGATGCGATGTACTTGACGCTCGATCGTTGCCCTTGTATCTTCATGCATCTTCTTGAGAAAACTTGCCCTTGCACTTGCATCCATGTTTGCGCGTTCTTGGAGCGGAAGAGGTAGAATGTCCAATGGGGACAATGGGTTGAAGCCGTAGACAACCTCGAAGGGGGACCTACCGGTAGTGGTGTGTCAGGCTCGATTGTAGGCGTACTCGGCGATGGGTAAGCACTCCTCCCACTCCTTGATGTTCTTCTTTATCAACACGCGAAGTAGAGTGGACGTCCGGTTGGTGAATTTGGTTTGACCATCGGTTTGTGGGTGATATGCCGTGGCGAATAGAAGCTTGATGCCGAGCTTGGCGCAAATTGTCTTCCAAAAGTAGCTTAAGAACATGACGTCCCGGTCCGACACTATGGTCCTTGGCACTCCATGCAACCTCAAGATTTCCCTACAAAAAAGATTTGCAACATGTGAAGCATTGTCTATCTTATTACATGGGATGAAATGTGCCATTTTTGAGAATCGCTCCACAACAACAAAGAATGAATCCTTTCCATTGCGAGCTCTACGCAAACCAAGCACGAAATCCATGCTAATATCTTCCCATGGTTGATATCGAATTGGAAGTGGCATATGTAAACCATGATATTGAGCTTTGGACTTAGCTTTGCGGCATGTAGAGCATTTATTGGTGAAGCGTGCCACGTCGCGAAACATCTTTGGCCAAAAGTACTTGAAGGAGAGTGTGGTGAAGGTCTTGTCACAATCGAAATGTCCCATGAGTCCACCTCCGTGAGCCTCTTGAAAAAGCAACAAACGAAGAGAAGACTCGGGTATACAGTCTTTGTTACTGATGTCTACTACACAACCTTCTTCTTGTAGACGTTGTTGGGCCTCCAAGTGCGGAGGTTTGTAGGACAGTAGCAAATTTCCCTCAAGTGGATGACCTAAGGTTTATCAATCCGTGGGAGGCGTAGGATGAAGATGATCTCTCTCAAACAACCCTGCAACCAAATAACAAAGAGTCTCTTGTGTCCCCAACACACCCAATACAATGGTAAATTGTATAAGTGCACTAGTTCGGCGAAGAGATGGTGATACAAGTGCAATATGGATGGTAGATATAGGTTTTTGTAATATGAAAATATAAAAACAGCAAGGTAACTAATGATAAAAGTGAGCATAAACGCTATTGAAATGCTAGGAAACAAGGCCTAAGGTTCATACTTTCACTAGTGCAAGTTCTCTCAACAATAATAACATAATTGGATCATATAACTATCCCTCAACATGCAACAAAGAGTCACTCCAAAGCCACTAATAGCGGAGAACAAACGAAGAGATTATGGCAGGGTATGAAACCACCTCAAAGTTATCCTTTCTGCTCGATCTATTCAAGAGTCCGTAGTAAAATAACACGAAGCTATTCTTTCCGTTCGATCTATCATAGAGTTCGTACTAGAATAACACCTTAAGACACAAATCAACCAAAACCCTAATGTCACCTAGATACTCCAATGTCACCTCAAGTATCCGTGGGCATGATTATACGATATGCATCACACAATCTCAGATTCATCTATTCAACCAACACAAAGTACTTCAAAGAGTGCCCCAAAGCTTCTACCGGAGAGTCAAGACGAAAACCTGTGCCAACCCCTATGCATAGATTCATTGAACCGGCAAGTTGATCACCAAAACATACATCAAGTGGATCACGCGAATATCCCATTGTCACCACAGATAAGCACGACAAGACATACATCAAGTGTTCTCAAATACTTAAATACTCACTCCAGACAACTTCAAAGGGAAAACTCAATTCATCATAAGAGAGTAGAGGGGGAGAAACATCATAAGATCCAACTATAATAGCAAAGCTCGTGATACATCAAGATCGTGCGAAGTCAAGAACACGAGAGAGAGAGAGAGAGAGAGAGAGAGAGAGAGATCAAACACATAGCTACTGGTACATACCCTCAACCCCGAGGGTGAACTACTCCCTCCTCGTCATGGAGAGTGCCGGGATGATGAAGATGGCCACCGGTGATGGGTTCCCCCTCCGGCAGGGTGCCGGAACGGGCTCCCGAGAGGTTTTTGGTGGCTACAGAGGCTTGCGGCGGTGGAACTCCTGATCTATTCTGTTCCCCGAAGGTTTTAGGGTATATGAACTTATATAGGCGAAAGAAGTGGGCCGGGGGAGCCATGAGGGGCCCACGAGTGTGGAGGGCGCGCCCAGGAGGGTGGGCGCGCACCCCTGCCTCGTGGCCTCCTTGAAGCTTCCCTGACTTCAGCTCCACGTCTCATGGATCATGTTCATTCCAAAAATCACGCTCCCGAAGGTTTCATTCCGTTTGGACTCCGTTTGATATTCCTTTTCTTCGAAACACTGAAATATGCAAGAAAACATCAATATGGGTTGGGCCTCCAGTTAATAGGTTAGTCTCAAAGTAATATAAAAGTGCTTAGTAAAGCCCATAAACATCCAAAACAGATAATATAATAGCATGAATGCTTCATAAATTATAGATACGTTGGAGACGTATCAACATCCCCAAGCTTAATTCCTGCTCGTCCTCGAGTAGGTAAATGATAAAAGAAAGAATTTATGAAGTGTGAATGCTATTAGGTGCACAAGTTTGATCAATGATAATTTCAATCACCTTTTCTAGCATGATTATATGTCATAACAGTAGTTCATCTCATAAAACTTCTCAAGATCAAGTAACAAGCTATTCACATGTTAAAGCATAGACCATAAACTTTCTTGAAAACTAGCAAACTTCATTCTCGGTCATCAAACAATTACAATTCATCTTATTTTCAGGAAGGGTCTATGTCAGAGCTTTGATTTAGCAAACTCCACATACTCAACTATCATATAGTCTTCCATGAATGCTACCACTCAAA
This sequence comes from Triticum aestivum, assembly GCF_018294505.1. Classification (NCBI taxonomy): domain Eukaryota; kingdom Viridiplantae; phylum Streptophyta; class Magnoliopsida; order Poales; family Poaceae; genus Triticum; species Triticum aestivum. Next base: position 393,221,571 of record NC_057813.1, read on the forward strand.
AATTATTCTTAGAACAAATAGCATCCATCGAACACAGAGAAAGATAGAGGCTTAGTGTTTTGCCTCCCAACTCACTTATCATGTAGATAATTGTCAACAATAATAATTCGTGATCAAATATATTTGCATGGCCATAGATGCTTAGATATTTCCCCAACACACGATGCTTGCCAACTAAAGAGTAGGTAGGAAAGAGAAGGAATACTACTGCTCTTGCATAAAAGTAAAAGATAGGCCCTTCGCAGAGGGAAGTAGGGATTTGCAGAGGTGCCAGAGCTCGATTTTGAAATAGAGATAAATAATTTTGAGAGGCATGCTTTCATTGTCAACATAACAACCAAGAGTTCCCAATATCTTCCATACTACATACATTATAGGCGGTTCCCAAACAGAATGGTAAAGTTTTTACTCCCCCTCCACCAACAATCATCAATCCATGGCTTGCCCGAAACAACGGGTGCCTCCAACAAACATCAATCCTGGGGGAGTTTTGTTTGCAATTATTTTTGATTTGATTTTGATCTTTTGATCATGGGACTGGGCATCCCAGTTACCAGCCATTTTTCTCGTGAATGATGAGCGGAGTCCACTCATCTTGAGAATAACCCACCTAGCATGGAAGATACTGACAACCCCTGGTCGCTACATGAGCGATTCGGGCATACAAAACAGATTATTATTTGAAGGGTTAGAGTTTGGCACATGCAAATTTACTTGGAACGGCAGGTAAATACCGCATATAGGTAGGTATGGTGGACACTCATGGAAGAAACTTGGTTCAAAGGATTTGGATGCACAAGCAGTATTCCCACTTAGTACAAATATTTTGGCTAGCAAAGGATTCTAAAAAGCAAGCACCACATGTTGGAGGATCTATAACAATATAATTTCTATACAAATACACCCAAGCATAACTCATTACGTTGTCTTCCTTGTCCAACTTCAACTAATTTGCTCAGGTTTGAAAATAATTAATGGGGCTCACAATCATAGAAGATGTCTAAGATAGTATATTTATATGTGAAATCTCTCTTCCTTCAATATTCTTTCATGAATTGTTCAAGTGACCAATACAATGCTTGCTAACCTTCAATAAATTTACTACCTCTACTTCTTAGATGTGAAGTCATTAATCCCAACGGGGTAAGCATACGAAACATATATAATTTCAGATTTATGACATTTAACTCATTCAACCATTTACTCATAGGATATAAGTGAAGCACATGAGTAAATGACAAACTACTCCAAAAAGATATAAGTGAAGATCAATGAGTAGTTAAATAATTATGTAGCTATGTGAAGACTCTCTATCATTTAAGAATTTCAGATCTTGGTATTTTATTCAAATAGCAAGCAAAGCAAAATAAAATTACATTGCAAGGATAGCACAACTCATGTGAAGAAGCAAAAACTTAGGCTCAACCGATACTAACCGATAATTGTTGAAGAAGAAAGGTGGGATGCCTACCGGGGCATCCCCAAGCTTGGATGCTTGATACTTATTGAAATATTATCTTGGGGTGCCTTGGTCATCCCCAAGCTTGAGCTTTTGTGTCTCCTTAATTCCTTTTATATCTCGGTTTCCTAAATCTCGTAAGCTTCATCCACACTAAACTCAACAGGAACTTGTGAGATAAGTTAGTATAAACCAATGCAAAAACCTTATCATTTTCTACTGTAACAAATCACTAAGATTGTTATTCAACATTGAATACTAAATGTCTCTGCATATTTAATACTCCTATCCTCAAATAGAATCATTAAACAAGCAAACATATGCAAACAATGCAAACATAACAGCAATCTACCAAAACAGTATAGTCTGTAAAGAATGCAATATTCATCATACTTACCTAACTCCAAAAATTATGAGAAACATACTACGCTGTAGAAGATTTATCATAGCTCAATATTCAAAAAGTTCCAACATTATATCATTCTCTGACTTTTCTAGGGAATTTTTGCAACAGCGGTAAACTTTCTGTTTTCAAACAGCAACATGTATACTAGCTAAGTAAGCATGGTAAAGGCTATCCTTGACGTTTTTATTGAAAGTATAGAAGCAAAACATTATTCTAAATAACAGCAAGCAAATACTAACAAAAGAAAATGACGCTCCAAGCAAAACACATATCATGTGGTGAATAAAAATATAGCTCCAAGTAAAGTTACCGATGAATGAAGACGAAAGAGGGGATGCCATCCGGGACATCCCCAAGCTTAGGCTCTTGGTTGTCCTTGAATATTACCTTGGGGTGCCTTGGGCATCCCCAATCTTAGGCTCTTGACATTCCTTATTCCATAGTCCATCGAATCTTTACCCAAAACTTGAAAACTTCACAACACAAAACTCAACAGAAAACTCGTAAGCTCCGTTAGTATAAGAAAATAAAACCACCACTTAGGTACTGTAATGAACTCATTCTAAATTCATATTGGTGTAATATATACTGTATTCCAACTTCTCTATGGTTCATACCCTCCGATACTACTCATAGATTCATCAAAATAAGCAAACAACACATAGAAAACAAAATCTGTCAAAAACAGAACAGACTGTAGTAATATGTATCAAACGTATACTTCTGGAACTCCAAAATTCCTACCAAATTAGGAAGTACTAAGAAATTTGTGTACCAATGCAAAGAAAAAATAATCAGATCCAAAGCACGTTTCTGTGAATTATCAAAACAAATTTACTGAGTGCAAAAGTTTCTGATTCTCAGCAGAATCAACACAACTATCACCGTGAGCTATCCTAGAGGTCTTACTTGGCACTTTATTGAAACAAAAGCTATAAAACATGATTACTACAGTAGCATAATCATGTGAACACACAAAAACAGTAAGGATAAATATTGGGTTGTCTCCCAACAAGCGCTTTTCTTTAATGCCTTTCTAGCTAGGCATGATGATTTCAATGATGCTCGCATAAAAGATAAGAATTGAAACATAAAGAGAGCATCATGAAGAATATTACTAACACATTTAAGTCTAACCCACTTCCTATGCATAGGGATTTTGTGAGCAAACAAGTTATGGGAACAATAATCAACTGGCATAGGAAGGCAAAACAAGCATAACTTCAAAATTTTAAGCACATAAAGAGGAAACTTGATATTATTGCAATTCCTACAAGCATATGTTCCTCCCTCATAATAATTTCCAGTAGCATCATGAATGAATTCAACAATATAACCAGCACATAAAGCATTCTTTTCATGATCTACTTGCATAGAAAATTTACTACTCTCCACATAAGCAAATTCTTCTTTTATGGCATACGTATCATCACAATAATCATCATAAATAGGAGGCATGCTTTCATCATAATAAATTTGCTCATCAAAACTTGGGGGACAAAAAATATCATCTTCATCAAACATAGCTTCCCCAAGCTTGTGGCTTTGCATATCATTAGCATCATGGATATTCAAGGAATTCATACTAACAACATTGCAATCATGCTCATCATACAAAGATCTAGTACCAAACATTTTAATGCATTCTTCTTCTAGCAATTGAGCACAATTTTCCTTTCCATCATTCTCACGAAAGATATTACAAAGATGAAGCGTATGAGGAAAACTCAATTCCATTTTTTGGTAGTTTTCTTTTATAGACTAAATTAATGATAAAACAAGAAACAAAAAGATTCGATTGCAAGATCTAAAGATATACCTTCAAGCACTCACCTCCCCGGAAACGGCCCCAGAAAAGAGCTTGATGTCTACTACACAAACTTCTTCTTGTAGACGTTCTTGGGCCTCCAAGTGCAGAGGTTTGTAGGACAGTAGCAAATTTCCCTCAAGTGGATGACCTAAGGTTTATCAATCTGTGGGAGGCGTGGGATGAAGATGGTCTCTCTCAAACAACCCTGCAACCAAATAACAAAGAGTCTCTTGTGTCCCCAACACACCCAATACAATGGTAAATTGTATAGGTGCACTAGTTCGGCAAAGAGATGGTGATACAAGTGCAATATGGATGGTAGATATAGGTTTTTGTAATCTGAAAATATAAAAACAGCAAGGTAACTAATGATAAAAGTGAGCATAAACGGTATTGCAATGCTAGGAAACAAGGCCTAAGGTTCATACTTTCACTACTGCAAGTTCTATCAACAATAATAACATAATTGGATCATATAACTATCCCTCAACATGCAACGAAGAGTCACTCGAAAGCCACTAATAGTGGAGAACAAACGAAGAGATTATGGTAGGGTACGAAACCACCTCAAAGTTATCCTTTCTGCTCGATCTATTCAAGAGTCTGTAGTAAAATAACACGAAGCTATTCTTTCTGTTCGATCTATCATAGAGTTCGTACTAGAATAACACCTTAAGACACAAATCAACCAAAACCCTAATGTCACCTAGATACTCCAATGTCACCTCAAGTATCCATGGGCATGATTATATGATATGCATCACACAATCTCATATTCATCTATTCAACCAACACAAAGTACTTCAAAGATTGCCCCAATGTTTCTACCGGAGAGTTAAGACGAAAATGTGTGCCAACCCCTATGCATAGATTCATTGAACCCGCAAGTTGATCACCAAAACATACATCAAGTGGATCACGTGAATATCCCATTGTCACCACAGATAAGCACGGCAAGACATACATCAAGTGTTCTCAAATCCTTAAAGACTCAATCCGATAAGATAACTTCAAAGGGAAAACTCAATTCATTACAAGAGAGTAGAGGGGGAGAAACATCATAAGATCCAACTATAATAGCAAAGCTCGCGATACATCAAGATCGTGCGAAGTCAAGAACACGAGAGAGAGAGAGAGAGAGAGAGAGAGAGAGAGAGATCAAACACATAGCTACTGGTACATACCCTGAGCCCCGAGGGTGAACTACTCCCTCCTCGTCATGGAGAGCGCCGGGATGATGAAGATGGCTACGGGTGATGGGTTCCCCCTCCGGCAAGGTTCCGGAACGGGCTCCCGAGAGGTTTTTGTTGGCTACAGAGGCTTGCGGTGGCGGAACTCCCGATCTATTTTGTTCCCCGAAGGTTTTAGGGTATATGGACTTATATAGGCGAAAGAAGTCGGTCGGGGGAGCCACGAGGGGCCCACGAGGGTGGAGGGCATGCCCAGGGGGGTGGGCGCGCCACCTGCCTCGTGGCCTCCTTGAAGCTTCCCTGACTTCAGCTCCACGTCTCCTGGATCAGGTTTGTTCCAAAAATCATGCTCCCGAAGGTTTCATTCCGTTTGGACTCCGTTTGATATTCCTTTTCTTCGAGACACTGAAATAGGCAAGAAAACAACAATATTGGCTGGGCCTCTGGTTAATATGTTAGTCCCAAAAATAATATAAAAGTGCTTAGGAAAGCCCATAAACATCCAAAACAGATAATATAATAGCATGAATGCTTCATAAATTATAGATACGTTGGAGACGTATCAGTTACCACGCATAAGGTAGCCATCCTTGAGATAAAATTTCTCCCAACAAGTGTGAGTAAGGCATTTGGCATAATGTAGTGCAAAGGAAGGATCATTCACATAAAGATCTTTAATATGCTCAAAGCCAATAATATTTAACTCAAGTTGAGTAACAAGCATGCATATGCGGGAAAGAGCATCCGCCACTACATTTTCTTTGCCTTTAATGTACTTGATCACATAAGGGAAACACTAAATAAATTCACTCCATCTAGCATGTCATTTATTCAACTTAGTTTGACCTTTAAGGTACTTTAGTGTCTCATGATCGGTATGTATGACAAATTCATGTGGGCGAAGATAATGTTCCCAAACATGTAATACTCGCACTAATGCATACAATTATTTGTCATATATAGGATAGTTAAGTTGAGCACCAGAGAGTTTTTCACTAAAATATGCAATGGGTCACTTTTCTGCATCAAAACTCTACCAATTCCATGACTGCTAGCATCACAATGGACCTCCAAAGTTCTGGTGAAATCGGGTAATGCAAGAATTGGAGCATGTGTAAGCAAAGATTTGAGCTCATCAAATGTGGTAGATTGGGATGTTCCCCAAACAAAAGGTGTGTTTTTCTTACTCAAAGCATGCAACGGTGCAGCAATAGTGCTAAAGTATTTCGCACAGCAACGATAGAAACCCGCTAGACCAAGGAAACTATGCACTTGTTGCAAATTAGTGGGTTGGGGCCAAATTTTAATTGCTTCAATTTTAGACTCGTTTACATGAACTCCCTTGGAAGACACAACAAAGCCCAAGAAAACTATCTTGTCAACACCAAAAGTGCATTTCTCCATATTGGCATAGAGACGCTCTTTTCTAAGTGTTTGCAAAACGGCCCTAATATGATTCACATGCTCTTTGAGGGATTTTCTAAACATAAGAATGTCATCAAAGTATACTACAATGAACACACCAATGTAAGGATGAAGCACATATGCATAAGTCACATGAAAGTACCAGGTGCTTCCAATAAGCCCATAGGCATCACTAACCACTCATACAAACCAAACTTTTTTGAAAACGGTTTTCCATGCATCACCCTCTTGTATGCGGATTTGATAGTAACCACTTTTGAGATCAATTTTTGAGAAAATAGGGGCACCGCTAAGCTCATCTAACATCTCATCGAGGTGTGGAATGGGATGCCTCTAGCGAACGGTGATAGCATTGATAGGTCTACAATCGGAACACATGTGAAAGCTACCATCACGTTTTGGCACAAGAATGACCGGAACGGCACAAGGACTCAAACTTTCACGCACATGTCCATGGTCTATGAGATGTTGAACTTGCCTTTGTATTTATTTGGTCTCATCGAGGTTGACGCAGTATGGAGCCTTGTTAGGAAGAGGTGCTCCGGGGATGAGGCCGATCCGATGTTCAATGCCACGTAGAGGAGGAAGACCGGGAGGTAGCTCATCGGGAAAGACATAGGCGAATTCCTGCAACAAGTTATACAACACTAGAGGAAGAGTATTAGAAGTGTTAGTCTTTGCCACCTCATCTTTGCACACTAGGACATAGTGGATGACACTCGATGGGTTCTCACACACTTCTCTCATCTCTCTTTTTGTGGCTAGGAGGATTAAGTTTTTCTCTCTTGGCAAAGAGTCGCTCAATTTGGGCTTATGGCGCTCACTCTCTTTGTGGTGGTTCATTCTCTCACTAGTATCTCCATGATTGGTGGATGCTTGCTTGTTGGCGATCACTTGGCTTGGAGACATAGGTCGTAGCACGTAATCTGTTCCCTTCATCTTGAAGCTATAGTGGCTTGTTCTCCCGTTGTGGATGACACTGATACGTCTCCAATGTATCTATAATTTTTGATTGCTCCATGCTATATTATCTACTGTTTTGGGCAATATTGGGCTTTATTATCCACTTTTATATTATTTTTGGGACTAACCTATTAACCGGAGGCCCAACCTAGATTTGCTGTTTTATGCCTACTTCAGTGTTGCGAGGAAAAGTAATATCAGACGGAGTCAAAACGGAACGAAATCAACTGGAAAAGTTATTTTTGGAAGGAAAGCCACCGGATAGACTTGGACTCTACGTCAGAAGATACGGGAGCTGGTCACGAGGGTGGGGGGCGCACCCACCCCCCTAGGGCGCGCCCCTGCCTCGTGGGCCCCCCGAAGCTCCACCGACGTACCCCTTGCACCCATATATATCTACGTACCCTAAAACTTCCAGAACAGAAGATAGATCGGGAGTTCCGCCGCCGCAAGCCTCTGTAGCCACCAAAAACCTCTCAGGAGCCCGTTCCGGCACCCTGCCGGAGGGGGATCCCATCACCGGTGGCCATCTTCATCATCCTGGCGCTCTCCATGACGAGGAGGGAGTAGTTCACCCTCGGGGCTGAGGGTATGTACCAGTAGCTATGTGTTTGATCTCTCTCTCATGTTCTTGATTTGGCACGATCTTGATGTATCTCGAGCTTTTCTATTATAGTTGGATCTTATGTTTCTTCTCCCCCTCTACTCTCTTGTAATGGATTGAGTTTTCCCCTTGAAGTAATCTTATCGAATTGAGTCTTTAAAGATTTGAGAACACTTGATGTATGTCTTGCCGTGCGTATCTGTGGTGACAATGGGATATCACGTGCCACTTGATGTATGTTTTGGTGACCAACTTGCGGGTTCCGCCCATGAACCTATGCATAGGGGTTGGCACACGCTTTCGTCGTGATTCTCCGGTAGAAACTTTGGGGCACTCTTTGAGGTTCTATGTGTTGGTTTGAATAGATGAATTGAGATTGTGTGATGCATATCGTATAATCATGACCACGGATACTTGAGGTGACATTGGAGTATCTGGGTGACATTAGGGTTTTGGTTGATTTTTATCTTAAGGTGTTATTCTAGTACGAACTCTAGGGCTGTTTGTGACACTTATAGGAATAGCCCAACGGATTGATTGGAAAGAATAACTTTGAGGTGGTTTCGTACCCTACCATAATCTCTTCGTTTGTTCTCCGCTATTAGTGACTTTGGAGTGACTCTTTGTTGCATGTTGAGGGATAGTTATATGATATAATTATGTTATTATTATTGAGATAACTTGCACTAGTGAAAGTATGAACCCTAGGCCTTGTTTCAACGCATTGCAATACCGTTTACGCTCACTTTTATCATTAGTTACCTTGCTGTTTCTATATTTTCAGATTACAAAAACCTATATCTACCATCCATATTGCACTTGTATCACCATCTCTTCGCCGAACTAGTGCACCTATACAATTTACCATTGTATTGGGTGTGTTGGGGACACAAGAGACTCTTTGTTATTTGGTTGCAGGGTTGTTTGAGAGAGACCATCTTCATCCTACGCCTCCTACGGATTGATAAACCTTAGGTCATCCACTTGAGGGAAATTTGCTACTGTCCTACAAACCTGTGCACTTGCAGGCCCAACAACGTCTACAAGAAGAAGGTTGTGTAGTAGACATCAAGCTCTTTTCTGGCGTCGTTGCCGGTGAGTTGAGTGCTTGAAGGTATATCTTTAGATCTTGCAATCGAATCTTTTTGTTTCTTGTTTTATCACTAGTTTAGTTTATAAAAGAAAACTACAAAAAAATGGAGTTAAGTTTGTCTCTTACGCTTCGTCTTTTTAATATCTTTCGTGAGAATGATGGAAAGGAAAGTTGTGCTCAAGTACTAGAAGAAGAATGCATTAAAATGCTTGGTACTAGATCTTTGTATGATGAGCATGATTGCAATGTTGTTAGTATGAATTCCTTGAATATCCATGATGCTAATGATATGCAAAGCCACAAGCTTGGGGAAGCTATGTTTGATGAGAATGAAATATTTGAGAATATATTTGCTGAAATTAATGTTTGTCCCAAGCTTGGGGATGCTATGTTTAATGAAGATGATATTTTTAGCATCCCAAGTTTTGATATGCAAGGTTGTTATGATGATAGTATGCCTCCTACCTATGATGATTATATTGATGAAAGTGGGTTTGGAAGAGTGTCAACTTTAGGAAGTAGTGATCCCACTATTTTGGAGGATGTTGAATTTTATTGTGATGAATATGAAAGTGGATTTGGAAGAGTGTCAACTTTATTTAGCGATTCCACTATCTTGGGAGAGGTTTCAATCGATTATGATGAGAACGAAGTTGCTACTTATGATGATTATTGTGATGAAACTTATGCTATAAAAAGTAGTGATGATTATATTTACAAATCTTGTCATGATTATGATTACCCTTTTTTTGAACATTACTCTTTTAATGTGGAAACAATTTTTAGTGTTCAAGTCTCTTATGATACTCCCACTATTTCGAATGAGAAGAATTTTGTTTATGTGGAGAGTAGTAAAAAGTCTATGCTTGTAGATAATGAAAAGAATGCTTTAGGTGCTGGTTATATTGTTGAATTCATTCATGATGCTACTGAAAATTATTATGAGGGAAGAATATATGCTAGTAGGAATTGCAATTATATCAAGTTTCCTCCCTATGTGTTGAAAGTCTTGAAGTTATGCTTGTTTTACTTTCCTATGCTAGTTGATTATTGTTCCCATAAGTTGTTTGCTCACAAAATCCCTATGCATAGGAAGTGTGTTAGGCTTAAATGTTCTAGTCATATGCTTCATGATGCTCCCGTTATGTTTCAATTACTATCTTTTATGTGAGCATCATTGTCATCATCATGCCTAGCTAGAAAGGCATTAAAGAAAAGCGCTTGTTGGGAGACAACCCAATATTTATCCTTACTATTTTTGTGTGTCCACATTATTATGCTACTGTAGTAATCATGTTTTATAGGTTTTGTTTCAATAAAGTTCCAAGTAAGACCTTTAGGATAGCTTACGGTGATAGTTGTGTTGATCCTGCTGAAAATCAGAAACTTTTGCACCCAGTAAATTATTTTTTTAATTCACATAAACGTGCTATTTATCTGATTCTTTTTGCTCTGGATTGGTACACAAATTTCTTAGGACCTCCTAATTTGGTAGAATTTTTGTAGTTCCATAAGTATACGTTTGATACAGATTACTACAGACTGTTCTGTTTTTGACAGATTCTGTTTTCTATGTGTTGCTTACTTATATTGATGAATCTATGAGTAGTATGTTAGGGTATGAACCATAGATAAGTTGGAGTACAGTAGATATTACACCAATATGAATTTAGAATGAGTTCATTACAGTACCTAAGTGGTGGTTTTCTTTTCTTTTGCTAACGGAGCTTACGATTTTTCTATTAAGTTTTGTGTTGTGAAGTTTTCAAGTTTTGGGTAAAGATTCGATGGACTATGGAATAAAGAGTGGCAAGAGCCTAAGCTTGGGGATGCCCAAGGCACCCCCAATGTAATATTAAAGTACAATCAAGAGCATAAGGTTGGGGATGCTCCCGAAGGCATCCCCTCTTTCGTCTTCGTTCATTGGTAACTTTACTTGGAGCTATATTTTTATTCACCACATGATATGTGTTTTGCTTGGAGCATCATTTTCTTTTGTTAGTATTTTCTTGCTGCTTTTTAGAATAATGTTTTGCATCTTTAGTTTCAATAAAAATGTCAAGGATAGCCTTTGCCATGATTATTTTGCTAGTATACATGTTGCTGTTTGAAAACAGAAGGTTTACCGCTGTTGCAAAAAATTCCCTAGAAAAGTAAGTGAGTGGTATAATGTTGAAACTTTTTGAATATTGAGCTCTGATAAATTTACTACTGTGGGAATTTTATTTCATAATTTTTTGAGTTTGGGAAGTATGATGAATCTTGCATTCTTTACAGACTGTACTGTTTTGGCAGATTGCTGTTATGTTTGCATATGTTTGCTTGTTTAATGATTCTATTTGAGGATAGGAGTATTAAATATGCAGAGGCATTTAGTATTAAATGTGGAATAATAATTTTAGTGATTTGTTACAGTAGAAAATGATAAGGTTTTGCATTGGTTTATACTAACCTATCTCACGAGTTCTAGTTGAGTTTGTTGTGGATGAAGCTTTTGATAAAAAGAGAAACCATGATATGAGAGGAATTAAGGAGACACAAAAGTTCAAGCTTGGGGATGCCCAAGGCACCCCAAGATAATATTTCAAGAAGTCTCAAGCATCTAAGCTTGAGGATGCTCCGATAGGCATCCCACCTTTCTTCTTCAACAACTATCGGTTAGTATCGGTTGAGCCTAAGTTTTTGCTTCTTCACATGAGTTGTGCTATCCTTGCAATGTCATTTTATTTTGTTTTGCTTGCTGCTTGATTAGAATACCAAGATCTGAAATTCCTTAATGTTAGAGAGTCTTCACATAGTTGCACAATTATTCGACTACTCATTGATCTTTACTTATATCTTTCCGAGTAGTTTGTCATTTGCTCTAGTGCATCACTTATATCTTTTAGAGCACGGTGGTAGTTTTATTTTTAAGAAATAGATGAACTCTCATTCTTCACTTGTATTATTTTGAGAGTCTTAAACAGCATGGTAATTTGAATAAAAACTATCATAGAAAGTGAGTTGGATGCTATGATCAATTTGATACTTGATAATTGTTTTGAGATATGGAGGTAGTGATATTAAAGTCATGCTAGTTGGGTGATTATGAATTTAAAGAATGCTTGTGTTGAAGTTAGCAAGTCCCTTAGCATGCACGTATGGTTAAAATTGTGTAACAAATTTGAAACATGAAGTGTACCTGGCTTGTGCATCCTTATGAGTGGCGGTCGGGGACGAGCGATGGTCTTTTCCTACCAATCTAACCCCCTAGGAGCATGCGCATAGTGTCGTGGTTCTAAGTCTGACAGTAGAGTGGGGGTAGGTATGGAGAGGCAAGGTCCTAGCTATGGAGCAGTTGTAAACACAAGGGATGTATGAGTTCAGGCCCTTCTCGGAGGAAGTAATAGCCCTACGTCTCGGAGCCCGGAGGCGGTCGACTGGATTATGTGTGTATGGATTACAGGGGTGCGAACCCTTTACACTAAGGAGGGGGTGGCTTATATAGTGCCTGCCAGACCCCTCCGACCCTCAGTAATGCGGGGTTTAAAGTACATTAAGTCTAGGTGTTACTGGTAACGCCTCACATAAAGTGTCCTAAATGCCATAAAGTCTACTTAATTACAGACCATTGCGATGCAGAGTCTCTCTTGTCCTTCTGGTGGTCGAGTGAGTCTTCATGGTCGAGTCCTTTGAGTCCGTCGAGTGAAGTCTCTCTTGGTCGACTGGAGGGTAGTTTCTTCTAAGGGTGTCCTTGGGTAGGGTACTTAGATCAGGTCTATGACCCTACCCTAGGTACATGACTTCATCATTAGCCCCCGAATGGATTGAGGTTTGAGTGAGGAAGGAGTTGATATTATTTCCGACCTGCTTTTACGTTATGGATGTGTATCGTCTTGGACCAATAATCTCTTCGTTGATAATCAGCAACCTTTCTTCAGTCGCCTTGATCCATTCTTTTCTCTCGTCGAGTGAACTTTTGAACTTAGCAATCTCCGAGCGACGGATCGCAGGAAATCTCTCGTCGGACAGATCGATCTGCCGTTCGCGGATTTTGTGGGATCCGAATTTTGGGGAAGCGCGCGAAGCAGGGCGGACCGCGGCGCTCGGATGGGATAGAGCATAGATGCCTCGATTCTCGCGCCACCTTTTTCGCCACGTATCGCGTACGCGCGACTGTTTTGGGATGTGATTGGACTGCCTGGGCCCACCTGTCATCCACTCGGAAGTGTTCTTATAAAGGCGTCCGGCGAGGGTTTTTGAACAGTGTCTCTCCATTCTCCCTCCTCTGTCCTCTCCGCCTCCGCCCGCATCGCCTGCCCTCACCTCTGCCCAACCACTCCTCGTGCGCCTCGACGGCAACAATGGTGAAGGAGAGGACGGCGGCTCTGGAGCGCGCAAAGAAGGCGACGGCGAAGGGGAAGGCGAAAGGAAGAGCGACCAGTCGGGGCGGATCTTCGTCCAGGTCCTGTCTGCCGCACGGCTGGGTCCAAGGAGATTGGATCCGGTCGTCCATCACCGAGAGGGATCTGACGGAGATGGCCAATGAGGGTTTGATTCCCCACGGGGCAGCGAGGCTCCCGGGGGACGAGTGGCAACCGCAACCGGAAGAGGGTGAGTGCGTTCTTCTGGCTACCCATGTCGACCGCGGGTTCTCTCTGCCTCCGAGTGTATTTTTCCGTGGTTTCTTGAATTTCTTCGGGGCGCAACTCCACCACTTCAATCCAAACTCCATCGCCTACCTTGCTGCCTTTGTGTCCATGTGTGAGAACTTCCTGGGCTGCCGACCGCACTGGGGTCTGTTCAAGCACATATTCACTTGTCGTTCTCAGACAGTGAAAAAGGCAAGTCCAGATGACGACAAGACCAAGTTTATTCAGATGTGTGGAGGTCTGGGGATCCAGATGAGAAACAAGAGCACTTTTCCGACCATGACTCTCCCTGAGTCGGTCAGGGGATGGCAGTCGACTTGGTTTTACTGCCAAAACGAGTCGACGCCGGGAATGTCGAGTGGTCTCCCTCCGTTTACCATGGACCGAGCAAGCAAACCCTCTTCTTTGAAGGTGCTCCCTGAGGAGAAGGCTCAAGTGAAGACGTTGATGGAGTGGGTAGTCCAGCTAGTCAGGGAAGGAGTGACGGGTATGGACCTTCTGGAGGTCTTCCTTAGGCGACGCATCCAGCCTCTTCAGTACCAAGGCCATTGCATGTGGCTGTACTGTGGAACCGAGGATGAAACTAGGGTCCACCCAGAATCAGTCGACGATGCCACACTGGAGAGGTGGATGGCCGCGGTCACTGGGAACAAGGACAACCCTCGAGGAGCCAGGAGGATTCCGCCACTCGACCACTCTAGCATTCCAGACAAGGTACGCCCACTTTGTTTCCAATTGTAATCTTGCCACACTCATTCTGCTTTCACTGTAAATTGGTCTATTGATATTTATTTTGTTGTCTGTCAGGCCTTCACTGAACTATACTCGATGCCCAATGGAGCGCAGACTCCGACTGAAGAGGGGGAAGCAAGTGGGGGCGAAAGCCAGGAGGAGTGGGACTCGGATGCTGCTGAAGATGATGATGATGACAACTCCGATGGGGAGGAAGAAGAGGAGGAGGAGGAGGAAACTTCACCGCCTCGCACGGAGAGGCGATCGAAGCTCATCCATGATCCTGCGACTGAACGTGGTAAGGGGGTCGCGACTGTCGCGCAGTCGACCAAGCGCCCTCGGACCACTTCTCCGGCGCCGACTGAGAAGGCTCCGAAGCAATCTCGAACGGTGCCGATGAAACCAGCGAAGGTCTTGCCAAAGATGAAGGTGTCAATTCCCACCATATCAGGGTAAAAAATGCTATCTGAGTCTTCTTGCTCTACACGAGTTTATTTTTGGTCGACTCATGAGTTAACCAACTGATTTTTGGAATTGCAGTGCTGCTACTTCTGATACCTCAGCCAGGGCTGACGATCATGAGATGGAAGATGCTGCAACCTCAAAACCTGGTACCACTCTCTTAATTCCGTTTTTTAGTCGATTGACTCTTGGTCTCTAATTTTGATCCTTTTCTGCAGCTCCATCCAATGTCGTTATCACTCTTCCTGACGACGACGACGACGATGAGGAACCGCTGAAGCACCGGAGGAGCAGGAAGGCGTCTGCCGGCAGGGTGGCTCAGGACGTGACAGCGCCCGAGACACTGGTCGCAGAGGAGGAGAACACCACTCGGCACACCGTATCTTTCACGGTGCCGCTGACGAGTGCTCACCCCGCTTCGTCGAGTGCTGCACAGCCTTCGCTCTTCTCGACCCACTACGTCCCAGAGGACTAAGCCAGTGCTGCAAAAGAAGCGATACGCCAGGCGGGAGTCATGATGGAGCAGGTGAAGGCCATCCGGGAGGCTAGCCAGGCAGCCTATGACGCTAGTTCCGCTTTTCAAAGCAATGTTCAGGTCAGTCGGTCATCGCCTGTTCTGTTAGGATATGATCTCTGAAAATTCTTCTTTCTGAAATCCGTAGTGGTCCTACACCCACTAGGTGTGTCGATTGAAATTCCGGGTTAGTGGGGGCACGCTGAGTGCACCCACTGGGTGTAGTCCCCAAGGCTATGGTGGACTGTTGGCAGTCGACCATAGGATTTTTAAAATTTTCCTTTATTCGACCGGGTCGGATAGATTTCTCAAACCGGTGGGGGCACGCTGAGTGCACCCACTGGGTGTAGTCCCCGAGACTGCGGTCGACTGCTGGCAGTGGACTACAGTCTGAAGAGCAACTCCTGTTTTTTTTGGTGGTCGACTGGTTGACTCTTTCTTGATAGAACTGGTGGGGGCACGCTGAGTGCACCCACTGGGTGTAGTCCCCGAGACTTCGGTTGAATGTTTGAATTCGGCTGAAGTCTTAGAAACGTGTGATTTTTCCTCAGTCACTCGGAAGTGAATTATCTTTGACATTTTGTCGATTGGTTCCTCGTAGAAATCCCGCGACCTGGTGGCTCGTTACACGGAGTTGGAGAACAAACATATCCAACTTGAGCTTGATCTGAAGCTGGTCCAGGAGAACTTGGCGAAGGCAAAGGAGGAGAGCAAAGGTATGTTTGGTGAGGACTCGACGACTGTTTTTGCCCCTTATTTGTTTCAAAATCTGACCTTGTTGTAACTTTGCAGGCAAAGTGAAGGAGGCCCAGAAGAAGAAAGATCTTGAGCTAGCTAAGATGCAGAAGATAGCCTTAGAGAAGACCAAGCTCGCGGACGAGAAGTTGGCTTCGGTCACCAGGCTTGAAGAAGAAAACACCAATCTAAAAGCTGATCTTGATATTGCCAACAAAGAAGTGAGTCGACTGAAAAGCGACAAGATTGCCCTGAATGACAAAGCCAGTGAACTGGTTCGGAAGAAGAAAGATCTGGAGGCTTATCTGGGTGGACTCGCCAAGAAGCTGTTCCTCATGCTCGAAGGTAAACCTTTGCATTAAGCAAGTATTTTTACAGTGTTCTTTCCATTCGACTGTTGTCTTGACTCGGTGGTTGTGCTTGCAGAATTTTGCCAAAACTTTGAAGAGGAGACCAGTCGACTAGAACCAAACCTGGACCCCATCAACTCTCCGGTGAATGATGAAGTCGCCATGAATGTGTTCCGGCTCGAGTCTCATGTTGCTGCTGTCACTGACTATCTCGCAAGGCTGAAGGTCGTCACTTCCCGCATTGACACTACGCTCTGGCCCAGGGAGACGCTCCAGAACGACCTCGAGTCTCTGATGGCTCGACTAAACATAGTTCCTGGTCGAGTGCAGGAGTGGAAAAAGTCCTCTGCTAGGTGTGGTGCAGATGTTGCTCTGTGTCTGGCTCGAGTCCATTGCAAGGATGCACGAGAAGACAAGCTGGCGGCCCTTCGGGTGGCCAACACCAAGAAACACGACTTCCGGTCCTTCATGGAGACCTTCATCGCCACTGCCACTCGGATTGCTGACGGAATCGACCTCGATGAATTTGTCGCACCTTCCAGCCCTCCACAGGAGGGGTAAAAAACTTCTTGAGCTCAACACTTTAAATTTGCCTCGGTATGCCGAGTGATTTTGTAACCGATAAACCTTAACAGGCTTAGCGCCTGAGCACTTTCGGTTCCGTTAGGTTTTTATCTGAACTTGGATTCGACGTTTTGAATGTGCTTGCCTTTGGTCTGAAATGTCTTTTGCAGGTTTAAAACGAGATGCTTACTGCAGTCGACTTATTCTTCAAATCACTTAGGCAGGCACTGGGCTGCGGCTAAGCCTCCAAGTGGGAAACATGCTCTCCACTCGGTAGGATTTTCAAAAACTTAGGCGAGCACTGGGCTGCAGCTAAGCCTCCGAGTGGGAGGTCTGCCCTCCACTCGGTAGGATTTTTTATAACTTAGGCGAGCACTGGGCTGCAGCTAAGCCCCCGAGTGGGAGGTTTGCTCCTCACTCGGTAGGATTTTTTATAACTTAGGCTAGCACTGGGCTGCAGCTAAGCCCTCGAGTGGGAGGTTTTCTCCTCACTCGGTAGGATTTTTTATAACTTAGGCGAGTACTGGGCTGCAACTAAGCCCCCGAGTGGGAGGTTTGCTCCTCACTCGGTAGGATTTTTATAACTTAGGCGAGCACTGTGCTGCAGCTAAGCCTCCGAGTGGGAGGTTTGCTCCTCACTCGGTAGGATTTTCACATTGTACTTGTGGCGTAGCTTGAAGGAGAGGGTCGCAGTCGACCTGTACCTCGTCCTCCTTGCGACCGCACATTGTACTTGTGGCGTAGCTCAGAGGAGAGGGTCGCAGTCAACCTGCACCTCGTCCTCCTTGCGAGCGCACGTTGTATTTGTGGCGTAGCTCAGAGGAGAGGGTCGCAGTCGACCTGCACCTCGTCCTCCTTGCGACCGCACATTGTACTTGTGGCGTAGCTCAGAGGAGAGGGTCGCAGTCGACCTGCACCTCGTCCTCCTTGCGAGCGCATGTTGTATTTGAACTTAGGCGAGTACTTAGACTGCAGCTAAGCCTCCGAGTGGGAGTTTGGCTCTCCACTCGGTAGGATTTTATTCAAACTTAGGCGAGTACTTGGACTGTAGCTAAGCCTCCGAGTGGAATTCTGGCTCACCACTCGGTAGGATTTTATTCAAACTTAGGCGAAACGGATTCGCAGCTAAGCCCCCGAGTGAGAGTCTGGCCCGTCACTCGGTAAGGATTTTTTACAAACTTAGGCGAAACGGATTCGCAACTAAGTCACCCACTGAGGGGGAAATTTTACTGAACAAATAAAAGTGACAAAAATCATCGGGGAAATTATGACACTATTATCTTGCAAGCCGTGAACTACAGAAGTATTTTTATTACAACTCATCCGAGTGAAAACTTAAGTGTAAAATGGGCGGAGTAGCTCCGCGTTCCAAGCTCGGGGCTCGTCGATATTATGCTTGACGTTGTAGAGACGGTACGCTCCGTTGTGGAGAACCTTGGTGACGATGAAGGGTCCTTCCCAAGAAGGAGCAAGCTTGTGTTGTTTCTGCTGGTCCACTCGAACAACCAAATCTCCTTCCTGGAAGGCTCGACTCTTCACGTTTCTGGCATGGAAGCGACGCAAGTCCTGTTGATAGATGGTCGATCGGATCAGAGCCATCTCTCTTTCCTCCTCTAAAAGGTCGACTGTGTCCTGCCGCGCTTGTTCCGCTTCAGCTTCGTTGTAGAGCTCAACTCGAGGAGCATTGTGGAGCAGATCACTCGGCAAGACCGCTTCAGCTCCATAGACCAAGAAGAATGGAGTTCTTCCGGTCGACCGATTAGGTGTGGTCCTCAGACCCCAAAGCACCGAGGGAAGTTCATCGACCCATGCTCCAGCCGCATGCTTAAGGTCACGCATCAGTCGGGGTTTCAACCCTTTGAGGATCAAGCCATTGGCTCGTTCCGCCTGCCCATTCGACTGCGGATGGGCGACCAAAGCGTAGTCGACTCGTGTGCCTTGAGAAGTGCAGAAATCCCTGAATTCCTCCGAGTCGAAGTTTGACCCATTTTCTGTGATGATGCTATGCGGGACTCCATATCTGAATGTCAGTTCTCTGATGAAGCTAACAGCAGTACCGGCGTCAAGGTTCTTGATAGGTTTAGCCTCAATCCACTTGGTGAACTTGTCAACTGCCACTAGCACATGCGTGAAACCGCTTCGACCTGTCCTCAAGGGACCCACCATATCCAATCCCCATACTGCGAAGGGCCAGACGAGTGGTATAGTCTTCAGAGCTGACGCAGGCTTGTGTGACATGTTGGAGTAAAATTGGCATCCTTCGCACTTGTCCACTATTTCCTTTGCCATCTCGTTTGCTCTTGGCCAGTAAAATCCGGCTCGGTATGCTTTGGCCACGATGGTCCGAGAGGACGCATGATGGCCACAGGTCCCCGAGTGGATATCATCAAGGATGATTCGACCTTCCTCTGGCGTTATACACTTCTGACCAACTCCAGTCGCGCTCTCCCTGTACAGCTGTCCTTTGATCACGGTAAAGGCCTTGGATCGACGGACGATCTGTCGAGCCTCTTCCTCGTCCTCCGGGAGCCCTTTTCTTAGGATATACGCGATGTAAGGAACTGTCCAGTCGGGAGTGATCACTAAAACCTCCATGACCAAGTCGAACACTGCTAGGACTTCTACTTCAGTCGGATCTGTGGCACTCTTGGGTCGCGGAGCTTCTTCGATGAAAGGATCTTCTTTGACTGATGGGGTATGGATATTCTCCAAGAACACACCACTCGAAATGGCTTCTCTCTTGGAACCTATCTTTGCCAGATCATCAGCCGCTTGATTCTTCGGTCGGGGTATATGATGGAGCTCTAACCCCTCAAACTTCTTTTCCAGATTCCTCACTGCATTGCAGTATCCAGTCATGGCTGGGCTTCTCACGTCCCACTCCTTCATCACTTGGTTGACCACCAAATCTAAGTCTCCATAGATCATAAGGCGACGGACGCCGAGTGAAATGGCCATGCGCAACCCATACAAAAGGGCCTCATACTCTGCCTCATTGTTGGAGGAATCAAAGTGAATCTGGAGCACATATCTGAGCTTATCTCCTCTGGGGGAAACCAAGACAACCCCAGCACCGGAACCATTCAACATCTTAGAGCCATCAAAAAACATGGTCCAATGCTCCGAGTGAACTTGAGCTGGCTGCTGTTGTTCAATCCACTCGGCTAGGAAATCTGCTATTGCTTGGGACTTAATGGTTTTCTTTGCCTCAAACTTGATATCAAGGGGAAGAAGTTCAATCGCCCATTTCGCCACTCGACCAGTCGCATCTCTGTTGTGAAAAATCTCTGAAAGTGGAGCGTCACTGACGACTGTGATGGAATGATCAGAGAAATAATGAGCAACCTTCTTCGTGGTCATGTAAATCCCATACACAAGCTTCTGATAATGAGGGTATCTTTGCTTGGATGGAGTCAAAACTTCAGACAGATAATACACTGGGCGCTGAACTTTGAAGGCTTTCCCTTCTTCTTCCCGCTCGACCGTAAGTACTGTACTAACGACTTGTCCTGTGGCTGCGATATAAAGAAACAGAGGCTCTTTGCTGATTGGAGCAGCAAGCACCGGCTGGGTGGAGATCAGAGCTTTTAGCTCGGCAAACGATGCATCAGCTTCTGGAGTCCACTCGAACTTGTCTGCCTTCTTCATCAGTCGGTAAAGAGGCAGTGCCTTTTCACCGAGTCGTGAGATGAATCGACTTAATGCGGCCAAGCATCCAGTAAGCTTCTGGACATCGTGCACCCGCACAGGGCGTTTCATTCGGAGTATAGTGCCAATTTTTTCTGGGTTAGCGTCGATTCCTCGTTCGGAAACGAGAAAACCGAGTAACTTTCCACCAGGAACTCCGAACGTGCACTTTGATGGATTGAGCTTGATATCATACCTTCTGAGGTTGGCAAATGTTTCGGCAAGGTCAGTCAGCAGGTCGGAACCCTTTCGCGACTTGACCATGATATCATCCATATACGCTTCCACATTCCGACTGATTTGAGTGAGCAAACACTTCTGAATCATTCGCATGAACGTGGCTCCGGCATTCTTGAGGCCGAATGGCATGGTGATATAGCAGAAGCACCCGAATGGAGTGATGAAAGCTGTTTTTATCTCATCGGGTCCATACAGACGGATCTAATGGTACCAGGAATAGGCGTCTAGAAAAGACAGTCTCTCGCATCCCGCGGTCGAGTCAACAATTTGATCGATGCGAGGGAGAGGAAAATGATCTTTCGGGCAGGCCCGATTGATGTGCTTGAAATCGATGCACATTCGGAGTGAGTTGTCCTTCTTAGGAACCATGACGACATTGGCGAGCCACTCGGAGTGGTATATCTCTCGGATAAATCCTGCAGCCAATAGTCGAGCCACTTCCTCACCAATAGCTTTTCTCTTCTGGATGGCGGACCGCCGCAGATGTTCTTTGACCGGCTTCGCAGTTGAATCGACTCTAAGGCGATGCTCAGCCAGTCCCCTGGGCACACCCGGCATGTCAGTTGGCTTCCATGCAAAGATGTCCCAGTTCTCACGGAGGAACTGAATGAGCGCTTCTTCCTATTTCGGGTCGAGTGTTGTGGAGATATGGGTTGGAGCTGCATTGGGGTCGGCCGGGTGAATGTGGACGGGCTTCGTCTCACGGGACGATTGAAATGCTGACTCCGTGGCTGGCTTCTTGGCTCGCAGCAAATCACTCGGATCTGCATTCTGCTTATATTCTTCAAACTCGACCGCTGTCACCTGGGAATCGGCAATCTTTGAGCCTTTCTGGAAACACTCTTCTGCCTTTTTTCAATCACCAGTGATAGTGATCACTCCTTTGGGGCCGGGCATCTTCAGTTTGAGGTACACATAACATGGTCGCGCCATGAATCGTGCGTAAGCTGGCCTCCACAAAATAGCGTGGTAAGCGCTCTGAAAATCCACGACCTCAAACGTCAGCTTCTCTTTATGAAAATGCTTCGAATCACCGAACACCACGTCCAGAGCTATTTGGCCGAGTGACTCGGCTTTCTTTCCTGGTATGACTCCGTGAAAACTCATGTTACTGGTGCTCAGTCGGGACATCGGAATGCCCATTCCTTTAAGCGTGTCCGCATACAATAAGTTCAGTCCGCTACCACCGTCCATCGGCACCTTCGTGAGTCGAGTGCCTTCGACCACCGGGTCGACCACCAAAGCTTGCCTCCCGGGGGTGGCTATATGAGTCGGGTAATCAGACTGGTCGAATGTAATGGGAGTTTGGGACCATCTCAGATAACTTGGTTTCGCCGGGGCGACCATGTTCACCTCACGGTTAATAACCTTCAGTCGGCTCTTGCTTTCCACATCCGCAAAAATCATCAGAGTGGAGTTAACATGAGGATATCCTCCCTCACTGTCCTCCTTGTCTTCGGCTTTGTCCGACTCCTTTTCTTTGTCCTTGGACTGTTTTCCTTGGAACTGCTGGATCAGGAGTCGACACTGGCGAGTGGTATGCTTCGGGTAGATGATATTACCCTCTTCGTCTTTCTTCGTGTGGATGTGACACGGCATATCCATCACGTCATTTCCTTCTTTATCCTTCACCTTCTTGGGGTTCCAGGATCCTTTGGGTTTCCCTTTGAACTTGCCCTGAGTCACGGCCAGAGCCTCTCCAGGAGCTGCTGGTTCGGCCTTCCGCTTCTGCTTCCGACTGGTGTTTCCCTTCTCCAACTGACTAGGCTTGTACTTGCCGCTTCGGAGTCGGTCTTCCTCTTCGCCGTTGGCATACTTGGTGGCAATCTCCATCATTCGACTCAGGATCATGTCTCCGGTCCGACCAAACTTCAAACTCAATTCTCTGTTCTTAACACCGTCCTTGAAGGCGTAGACTGCCTGATGATCAAACACATTCTCCACGGTATGATGCAAAGTGATCCATCTCTGAATATACTCTCTTAGAGTCTCATTCGTCTTCTGCACACAAACTTGCAGCTCTGTCAATCCAGCTGGTCGCTTGCAAGTTCCCTCAAATGTTCTGACGAACACTCGGGAAAGATCTTCCCAAGTGTAAATGCTGCTTGGAGGTAACTGATTCAACCATGCTCTGGCAGAACCTTCCAACATGAGTGGCAAATGCTTCATGGCCACTTCGTCATTCCCGCCGCCAATCTGTACCGCCACTCGGTAGTTTTCAAGCCAGGTTTCAGGCTTAGACTCACCGGTGAACTTGCTCACTCTAGTTGCCAACCTGAAGTTGGGGGAATCACCGCGGCTCTGATAGCCCTGCTGAAACATTCCGGACCAGAAACATGCACTCGACTGCTAGTGGGAGCATCTCTGTTAGGGCCACCTCGATGAGCTCTGTTCCGATCGACCAAGCCTTGCACGATGATGGATCGCACGTCAAAGCCTGGTTCCCTGGGGTCGACCGGAGCTCTTCGCCCCACACTGAGTTGACGCCTGTCATCCTGCTGCCGAGGAGCGTAAGACCCACCTCTCGGAGGGGGAGTGGGCACTCGACGCCTATCATCACGATCATGTCGGTCACCATACTGGTCTCGCCGATTCTTGCGTCCTTCACGCCGCGGAGGCGATCTGGGACTGTGAGCCGACTGAACCGTATTCGCAGAGACGGATCGACTGTGAATTCTGTTGCGTGACTGCGACACGGCTGAATTCTGATCTCCTGCTACCCGAAGCAAATCCCTGATCTGCATCAAGCCTCTGCCAGCCTCCGACTGAGAGGGCTGGATGGACTCTGCGATACGGGTTGCAGCTGCTAAATTCTGAATCGGGGTTCGATATACCTGAGTCGGCGGGAAGAGTTGACGTTGATTGGAGTCGGGTACTCGTTGCCGCGTGCGCTCGTCGAGTGCTCGCTGAAAGTTCTCCAGTCGAGCGCGTTCAGCCAAGTTGGCCAAACATGCTTCCTCCAAGGCGCGAGCCTCGGGGGTTTCTCCCGCGATGGGAGTATGCAGGGCATCCATGTTCCTGCGGCGAAGTTCTTCCCTCTGCAGGGAATTAAGTGGCTCGGGCTGGTACTCTTCATGGACTTGAGCGGGGTCGCCTCCACCGTCTACCCCGTCCTCGCGAGGGAAACCGGGAGGGCTGCGAGGCCCGTTAACCATCAAGACCTCTGCCGCTGGATCACTGCTATCACACTCGGATGCAGTCTCTATGGAGCCAGTCGACAGATCGAACAGGCCGTAGAGAGATTCGTCGGGCTCGATTGCCGCAACTTGGGTGGTGGCCGTCTGGCGAGCCATCGCGTGCCTCACCCACCGCTGGAGCCTCGACCGACCAGAGCGCTTGCGCTGGTAGGAGACTGGGAGGGTGACCGATAGGGGAGTCGACCGATATGGAGTCGACGGTTGCCGCAGCAGAACACCGCGGACACATGCGCGAAAATGCGTCGCACCGCAGACGGGGAGCGCATCAACGTCGAGTGGAGCCTCCTGGAGCCAAGCGGAGTCGTCGGCGATGAAGGTGAGAGCGCCGAGACAGATCTCGCGGCCCTCGACCAAAACTCCACCAGCAACCATGCTGATAGTACTCGGAAGAATCGCAACTTCTCCAAAAATCGCTAAGACACCTGCCCCACGGTGGGCGCCAACTGTCGTGGTTCTAAGTCTGACAGTAGAGTGGGGGTAGGTATGGAGAGGCAAGGTCCTAGCTATGGAGCAGTTGTAAACACAAGGGATGTACGAGTTCAGGCCCTTCTCGGAGGAAGTAACAGCCCTACGTCTCGGAGCCCGGAGGCGGTCGACTGGATTATGTGGGTATGGATTACAGGGGTGCGAACCCTTTACACTGAGGAGGGGGTGGCTTATATAGTGCCTGCCAGACCCCTCCGGCCCTCAGTAATGCGGGGTTTAAAGTACATTAAGTCTAGGTGTTACTGGTAACGCCTCACATAAAGTGTCCTAAATGCCATAAAGTCTACTTAATTACAGACCATTGCGATGCAGAGTGTCTCTTGTCCTTCTGGTGGTCGAGTGAGTCTTCATGGTTGAGTCCTTCGAGTCCGTCGAGTGAAGTCTCTCTTGGTCCACTGGAGGGTAGTCTCTTCTGAGGGTGTCCTTGGGTAGGGTACTTAGATCAGGTCTATGACCCTACCCTAGGTACATGACTTCATCACGTAGTACTTGGTTTTTGATGACTTCTAAATTTTTGCAATAAGTATATGAGTTCTTTTGAGTAATGTTGAGTCCATGGATTATACGCACTTTTACCTTTCCACCTTTGCTAGCCTCTTCGGTATCGTGCATTGCCCTTTCTCACCTTGAGAGTTGGTGCAAACTTTGCCGGTGCATCCAAACCCCGTGATACGATACGCTCTATCACACATAAACCTCCCTATATCTTCCTCAAAACAGCCACCATACCTACCTATTATGGCATTTCCATAGCCATTCCGAGATATATTGCCATGCAACTTTCCACAGTTCCGTTTATCATCATCATGACATACTTTACTTTTGTCATATTGCCATTGCATGATCATGTAGTTGACATCGTATTTGTGGCATAGCCACCATGCATAATTCATACATGTCACTCTTGATTCATTGCACCATCCCGGTACACCGCCGGAGGCATTCATATAGAGTCATATCTTGTTCTAGTTTCGAGTTGTAATTCATATGTTGTAATCAATGAAAGTGTGATGATCATCATTATTAGAGCATTGCCCAAAAAGAAAAAAAAAGGAAAAAAAAGAAGAAAGGGCAAAAAAAGGCCCAAAAAAGAAAAAAAAAAGAAAAAAAAGAAAAAAAAGAAAAAGGGGCAATGTTACTATCTCTTTTTCCACACTTGTGCTTCAAAGTAGCACCACGTTTTTCATATAGTGAGTCTCATAAGTTGTCTTTTTCATACTAGTGGGAATTTTTCATTATAGAACTTGGCTTGTATATTCCTACGATGGGCTTCCTCAAATGCCCTAGGTCTTCATGAGCAAGCAAGTTGGATGCACACCCACTAGTTTTCTTTTGTTGAGCATTCATTTATAGCACTAGTGCATCCGTTGCATGGCAATCCCTACTCCTCATGTTGACATCAATTGATGGGCATCTCCATAGCCCGTTGATTATCCTCGTCAATGTGAGACTTTCTCCTTTTTTTGTCTTCTCCACACAATCCCCATCATCATATTCTATTCCACCCATAGTGCTATCCATGGCTCACGCTCATGTATTGCGTGAAGGTTGAAAAAGTTTGAGATTATTTAAGTATGAAACAATTGCTTGGCTTGTCATCGGGGGTATAGAAGTTGGGAACATCTTTGTGTGACGAAAATGAAGCATAGCCTAACTATATGATTTTGTAGGGATGAACTTTCTTATGCCATGTTATTTTGAGAAGACATGATTACTTTGATTAGTATGCTTGAAGTGTTACTGTTTCTTTTATCAATATGAACTTTTATTTTGAATCATTTGGATCTGAACATTCATGCCACAATAAAGAAAATTTCATTGAGAATTATGCTAGGTAGCATTCCACATCAAAAATTCTTTTTTATCATTTACCTACTCGAGGACGAGCAGGATTTAAGCTTGGGGATGCTTGATGCGTCTCCAACATATCTATAATTTTTGATTGCTCCATGCTATATTATCTACTGTTTTGGGCAATATTGGGCTTTATTATCCACTTTTATATTATTTTTGGGACTAACCTATTAACCGGACGGCCAGCCCAGATTTGCTGTTTTATGCCTACTTCAGTGTTTCAAGGAAAAGGAATATCAGACGGAGTCAAAACGGAACGAACTCAACTGGAGAAGTTATTTTTGGAAGGAAAGCCACCGGATAGACTTGGACTCTACGTCAGAAGATACGGGAGCTGGTCACGAGGGTGGGGGGCGCGCCCACCCCCCTAGGGCGTGCCCCTGCCTCGTGGGGCCCCCGAAGCTCCACCGACGTACCCCTTGCAGCCATATATACCTACGTACCCTAAAACTTCCAGAACAGAAGATAGATCGGGAGTTCCGCCGCCGCAAGCCTGTGTAGCCACCAAAAACCTCTCGGGAGCCCGTTCCGGCGCCCTGCCGGAGGGGGATCCCATCGCCGGTGGCCATCTTCATCATCCCGGTGCTCTCCATGACCAAGAGGGAGTAGTTCACCCTCGGGGCTGAGGGTATGTACCAGTAGATGTGTGTTTGATCTCTCTCTCTCGTGTTCTTGATTTGGCACGATCTTGATGTATCGCTAGCTTTGCTATTATAGTTGGATCTTATGTTTCTTCTCCCCCTCTACTCTCTTGTAATGGATTGATTTTTCCACTTGAAGTAATCTTATCGGATTGAGTCTTTAAAGATTTGAGAACACTTGATGTATGTCTTGCCGTGCGTATATGTGGTGACAATGGGATATCACGTGCCACTTGATGTATGTTTTGGTGACCAACTTGCGGGTTCTCCCCATGAACCTATGCATAGGGGTTGGCACACGTTTTCATCGTGATTCTCCGGTAGAAACTTTGGGGCACTCTTTGAGGTTCTATGTGTTGGTTTGAATAGATTAATTGAGATTGTGTGATGCATATCGTATAATCATGCCCACGGATACTTGAGGTGACATTGGAGTATCTAGGTGACATTAGGGTTTTGGTTGATTTGTATCTTAAGGTGTTATTCTAGTACGAACTCTAGGGCTGTTTGTGACACTTATATGAATAGCCCAACGGATTGATTGGAAAGAATAACTTTGAGGTGGTTTCGTACCCTACCATAATCTCTTCGTTTGTTCTCCGCTATTAGTGACTTTGGAGTGACTCTTTATTGCATGTTGAGGGATAGTTATATGATCTAATTATGTTATTATTGTTGAGAGAACTTGCACTAGTGAAAGTATGAACCCTAGGCCTTGTTTCAACGCATTGCAATACCGTTTACGCTCACTTTTATCATTACTTACCTTGCTGTTTTTATATTTTCAGATTACAAAAACCTATATCTACCATCCATATTGCACTTGTATCACCATCTCTTCGCCGAACTAGTGCACCTATACAATTTACCATTGTATTGGGTGTGTTGCGGACACAAGAGAGTCTTTGTTACTTGGTTGTAGGGTTGTTTGAGGGAGACCATCTTCATCCTACGCCTCCTACGGATTGATAAACCTTAGGTCATCCACTTGAGGGAAATTTACTACTGTCCTACAAACCTGTGCACTTGCAGGCCCAACAACGTCTACAAGAATAAGGTTGTGTAGTAGACATCAGACACCACGGTCAAATTGTCAAGGTCTCCCCAAGAGGAGATGGCACACGGACATGTAACCACGTCACACTCGATGGTGTCCTCGTAGGCGCCAATCTTGGAAGAAACATGCATGGTGTGCTCCACTTGAATTGTGTCTGGGTCGCTAAGCCATTGGACCTTGTAGAGGCGAGGATGCTTCTTATTGACCAATTGCAGCTTGCAGCATAGCTCTCCACTTGCCAAGTTGTGGCAGCTTCCTCCATCGATGATGACTTTCACGGAGTGCCCGTTGATGTCGGCCTTGGTGTAGAAGATGTGACACCTTTGGTCTTCGTCTTGGTGGTGTTGGAGCGTCAAAACCTTGGAGACCACGAGAGCGGGACTTGAATCATTGTCACAATAGACTTGAGCATCTTCTTCTTTGTTCACTTGACGGTGCATGGCGGCGTGCTCTATAGCTTCCATCTCTTCTTAACTCATGGAGTCGTATGAGCCATCATCATTGGCAATCATGGTTCGCTTGTTGATGCATTGGAAAGACTTGTGTCCATGGCCACCACATGTGAAGCACTTGATAGAACTTGTCTTGACAGGATCGTCCGATGGTGCCGAATAAAAGGTCTTGTTCTTGTAGGTGCTTGCCAGAGGACGAGTCGAGGAAGGCGTTGCTTGCTTGAACGTTGGCTTGTCACCGGTACTTGGTGCTGCTCTCGTCGAAGTAGGAGGTGTCTAAGTCGTAGTAGGGGTAGCTTGAGTGTATGAGCCGTAGGTCTTGGATGAGTACTTGGCGAACTTGAAGTCTTCTTATACTTGACGTTCCGCCTTGGTCACTTGGTGAACTAGCTCGAGGAGGTTGGAGTAGGGTTGGAAGTCGGTAATCTTCCGTATTGGGTGGTTGAGGCCGTTCAAAAAGCGTGCCATTGTTTTCCCGTCATCTTCTTTGACATTGGCTCATATCATGGCAATATCCATTTCTTGATAGTATTCTTCCACCGTCTTCGTGCCTTGCTTGAGGAGTTGCAACTTCTTGAAGAGATCTCGAGTGTAGTACATAGGCACGAAGAGAGCTCTCATGACTTCCTTAATTTGTGCCCAAGTCGTGATGGGTGGCTCGTCCTTCTCACGACGTCGCTCGATGACTTGCTCCCACCAAATTAGGACATAGTCTTGAAACTCGAGAGATGCCATGGCGATCTTATTTTCCTCGTCTTAGTTGTGGGGACGGAATTCTTGTCAACATTCAATTCCCATGATAGGTATTCCTCGGGATCGTTGCTTCCGGAGAACTTGGGCATGGTGAACTTGAGCTTGCCATATCGAAGTTCTTCATCATAGTGATGATGGTGATATCGGTCTTGTCGAGGAGGAGGATCATCAAGCATTCGATCCGCTTGATGTCGCTCTTGGTGTGGAGGAGGGTCATGGATCACTCTATCCGGTTGCCGAGGAGGATGTCAAGGCATATGTTCCCGGTTTCGCCTTTCTTGTTGTTCTTCACGTCGAGTGGCTTCTTCTTGTATTTCCTGCCGAAGAGCTTCTTCTTGCTCACGTACTTGACGACTTCGTTGGGCGATGGCTCGAGTGGAATCTCGGAGTGCGTCTTGAGCCGCTTGAGCTTGAGCTTCACGGTCTTGTTGCTCTTGTCGGGTTGCCTCGCCGTCTTGAGATGCTCTACGTGGGCGATGTAGCGGTGGTTGTTATTCTTGATCCATGGCATCTTGTTCATGGCGTCGCGCCTTCTCACGTGCTCAAACTCGGTCTTGTAGGCCATTGCCATGGAATGGATTTTCTTGCGCTTGGTGGTCTTGAGTGTTGTCGCGTCGAGGAGGACTCGCATCGGAAGACGAGTAGGAAGACGAGTGGCGACTTGAGGGACACCGTCTTGGTGAACAAGTTGAGGAAGATGCGCGGCTCACGATCTTGTTGCGGAATTCATCCATTTGTTTGGAGAGCTTGGTGTCCAAATAGTCCCGTTGCCGTGCTTCCGATTGTCGTAGGTCGGTGGCGAGTTGTTCGATGCGTTCACCCAAAGCTTCGCTCTCTTGATGTAGAGCTCGTTGTGCGATGAAGAAGTGATTCTTGGTGACGTAGTCGCGTTCGCCATCTTGCTCCTCAAAGAAAGGGTTCACCAAAGAAGAAGGCCTATCCATCATGTGGAAGTGGTGGTGAGTAGGAAAATGAGAGAACAAAACCAAAGCTACCTTTTCCAAAGATTGTGGATGTAACAAGTACGATCCCACGTGATGCTATAATGGAGAATTGGTACTTGGTATTGTTTCTCACACCTACAACTAAAAGGCTTATGGAGGAGCTCGGTTAGGAAGTGGCACAAATAATTCAAGCAAATGTTAGTCAAGATGTTGACAAAGTTGAGAAGATTCACAAATGGCAAGTAAGACAAATAGATCAAACCCAAGGATATCACTAGGAACACACACATGGAAGATAAATGGGATCTGCACAACCAAGGAGTGAGCTCTAAGATGTGAAACCACGGAAATGCTCGAGTTGTACGGATACTAGAGAGACGCTAGCTCGATTGCTCTAATGGGCTAGATACGCTAGTGCCCCAACCTAGAAGAGAAACGAGTCTTGCTATCCCAAGTATGCTTATGTATGTAATGACCAAGATGATGTAGCTATGCTATAAGGCTCAATGCTATTGCTTATAAGCTCTTTGCTTATCTTCTCTTTTTCTTAAAAGCTTTTCTTCTCTTTTTTTGACTATGCCACAATGCTTGATATGCGAGCCACAACACGACATAACAAGTAGTATTTGCACGGGAGAGACGTAACACTAATGGTGCACTAAAGCGTGACCCGGTAATACTCGACAAGCTAGTCTCGATGGGTAAGCTATGCAAAAGAGGCTCGGAGTTATCAAGGTAATGGCAAGGGTAATACAATGGTGTCGTCGAGGTTACCGTCCTTGCTTACGGTTTTTATGAAGATGGAGTGGTCGGAGCCAATGTGGAGTCCGAGTCGATGGTCGAGTGGCGATGATGATGACGTCAAATCGCACCTAAGTAGCCAAAATACCTTAGGACACAAGAGAAACCGCAACCCAAAACTCAAACAACCACGAGAAATATTGAAGAAGAACACAAGTGGTGGTGGGGTGTCAAAAAGATGGAAAAACAAAACTGGCTGAATGTCCCTGGATGGTCCATACGCACGGGGTAAGTGAGATCCGTGTGCACGGGGTCCCATGTGCATGGGGTCCCGATGGCCCGTGTGCACGGGGTCCTCAGCGAGCGAATGAACAGCTCTGGATCCATGAGTATTTGCAAACTGGAGGCCAATTTTGAGGGTTTGGAGGGTTTGGAGGGTGGGGAAGATGGTAGGGGGTAGATCCACTTGCCAAGCACCAAATTCGTGGATCAAATCAACCAAATCTGACAAGATCAACAAATTGCAAGAAAATTTTTGGTGGGGATTTTCGGATTAGGACTAAAAACAACAAATCAAGCTAGAAAGTGGAGGGTATGGACTCGATGTGAATCAACCTTGCTCATGATACCAAGATGTTGTAGGGTGAAGCTCTAAGATGGATCTTTTCACACTTGGAAGGGAAAAGAGGAAGAAACCCAAGAACACAAAGATGAATTCACTCCAACAATACCAAATTACACATCCACTAGAATAGCAACACAAGATCCACAAGTCACAAACACAATCAAAGGAAAGATACAATGGTAGAGTTCTTCCCACTCCTAGGAGATGAGGTCTTGATGATGGTAGTTTTCTGCAAGATGGAGGTCTTGAAATCCACAAGTGGATCCTCTCCAAGGAGGCCTTGATCTCCAATAGAGGTGGTAGAAGGAGCAAAGCTCACAAATATCTCATCTAATTTTTGCTAACCCTAAACATAACCCTAGGTACGTAATATATAGGCTTGGGTCGAAGTGGAAGAAGGGGGGATCCAAAACAGCATCTCAGCCGCCCATCCTGTAGGGTTCGTGCGCACGGGGTAAGTTGGGCCCGTACGCATGGGGTGCTACAGTCGGAGCTCCCTGTGTAGCCCGTGGGCGTGGGTCTCGGGGGCCCGTGCGCACGGGGTCGCCTGGGACTTCCAGTCCAACTCCTGTTTGGCTCGGTCTTCCTCCTTGGTGACTTGGGTCACTTCTCCTTGGACTTGGTGGTGCTCCTCAGCTGCTTGGAAGGGTTCCTCTATATACCTAATGAGGCATAGAGTATTTTGGTGACGTACCAACCAAGTTCCACTTGTATTCATATGCATGTCAACTAGGAAGGAGTTCACCTCGGTTTCCATTGCACGTGCTCTAGCTCTTGTCATTGGTCCATGTGGTGCTTGAGGTGTCAGTGTAGAGTCCATGGGGATGGTGGAAGGATGCTCTGCATCAGTATGTTTTTTATGAGGAGGCACTGCCAGAAGCCACCAAATGGATGGCGATCGCAAAAGTTTGCATAGATAAACCATACAGCCAATTCTGGTTCTTCAAGAACATACGTCAGGGTGGGATCCAGCTCAACACGTGAAGTTTAGGCCATTGAAAGATAGTATGTATACTCTCCGGTTCTTTTTCCTTGGGGATTGGGTGCAAGTGATACAAGAGGGGCTTTGAAATTCCGAAGTAATGTTGTATTCATAGCTCCATACGACAGTATGACGAAGCCCTCGACGATCAAACTTGACACACTAGACATCTGGATACATATAGATGATTTTCCTAATGGTTGTGCTCATTTAGTCACACCTTCGGCAGCCAAGATTGGAGAGGTCTTGTATGCTGAAACACGATCCCACGACTTTACATGCAACTTCTTTCGTGTTTGGGTAAGAATAAATGTTGTGAAACCGCTCAAGAGCACTGTCACTATGGTTCGTGATCTTAAGCGTCAGATCTACAAAAAGTTAAGTATGAAAATTTGTCAGATAGGTGTTCTGTGTGCGGTCTGGGTATGCAAAACCGAACCGAAAACCAAAAAACCGACAAAATACACCATACGGAACCAATTTTTTGGTTTTTCAGGTTTTGGTTTTTGTTTGGGTTTTGCTATAGAAAAACCATTTGCATTTTGGTTTTTTTGGTTAGAAGCTGAAAACAATTTGGTTAAACCGAGTTAACCGGATTGTCTTTTTTGGGTTCAAAAGCATAATGGGCTGGTACAGTACAATACTTTCTAGCCCACTTAGTGCTTCAGTTTACGTGATCAGTTTGACTGCTTATTCAATATCTCTTTTTTATCCTTTTCTTATTGGTTTTTCCTCATTACGATATATATTGTGTATTTACATGTGAAAAAGTTATGTGTTGGCTCCAAAAATTTGCATCAACTTTGGTTAATTTGGTTATTACAGAAAGTGAAACAAAAGTAAATGGTATTATCGAAAATGAACCATATCTATGTATAAAACAGTTAAACCAAAAAATAGAAATCGTATAAACTGAACCGAATCAAAACAAAAAATGAGTGCACACTCTAAGTGTGCGGCTACCTAGGACACGTCTTCGGAGAACACAGTAACGGTATCCATCCTCCCAGTGCATTGGTCTTTTAAGGATCTCGAGGCATCTCCAACGTGGACTCTAAAACCGCCCGTATACATCCGGATCGCGTGGTCTGGACGTGTTGGGCCATCCAAAGCAAGCCTGTGTCAGTCTGTTTGACGGTCCGTATGCACTTTCTCTTGCAAACCGGAGACAAACTAAGGGGGGCTTTGCGGGCGTCCGGACCAATGTCATGCCCGCGTCTGGTCACCCTGGCCCACCCAACCCCCCTCTGCCTCGCCCACGCGCACTTCCTGCCCGAAACGGTCAGCGCCGCTCCAGAGCGTTAGTGCCACCTTCATGCCCGGCCAGAGCGGACGCAACCTCTCACTAGGGTCGTCACTAAAGTGCCACGCCGGCCAAGAGAGCGCCGTCCGCGGCACTTCCGGATGCACGCGACTACTACACGTTCAAAAGACACCACATTCGTTCGCCCATCTGTCTGTCGCCCACATTAATGACACGCGGTTGCCAAGGAACCTACTCCGACGCCACCCATCCATCCATCTGCCGCCCACCATTGCCATTCAGCACTATATAAACTGTTGCCCCGGCGATAGCTACATTCATCCTCCTCCGGTCCTATCTCCTCTCTGCACCACTCCCACCATGGTCTCCTTGCGCTCCAAAGCTCTCTGGGGTGGACTGTCGCTGGAGCAGAGGAAGAAGATGGCCGCCATTGCTTCTGGCTGGCAGGCCAGCAGGTAGCCAGAGGCCGACGGCATCCCAATGGAGGACGGGGCCGAGGACGAGCTGATGCATTGCACCATGACCATCGGTGAGGCCCGTGCCCATTACATGGACATGGTGCGGGAGGAGAGGGATGAGCAGTTCCAGGAGGCGCAGGCCAACATGGCCTACAACCTTCACCTCCTCCAGGAGCACCAGTAGGCGGACGAGCAGCTCAACGCCGGCAGGGAGACCACGCCGGACGCGGACATCATCAAGCATGCTGCTATGCTCGAGTCCTATCGCTCAGCCCATGAGATCTGCCTCGCCCGCTGGTGGTACCGCTAGTGTCAGGCAAAACTGGAGGCCGCCTACATGGAGTTCGATGAGGCCGCGACGAGGTGTGAGGCAAGACCGACGAGGAGGAGGACATTTCTGGCTCTGCCGATGCCGCGCCCCGCCGCCACGACCACAAAACCGGCATGTCCGCGGGCGCCGTCGTCATGCTAGGTTGCCGCCGCTTGGGTCTCGGGAAGGCCACTGCTCTTCTCCTCCTCCTGAAGCCAAGCTTGGTGGGTTGATAATCGGTGGCCGATTAATCGGTCAAGTTGCGGTGGTGGAGGGTGCGGAGGCAGAGCTAGAGAGCTCCGAGGCTGAACTGGAGGAGGCGAAGGCAAGTGCTGGAGCTTTAGTTCTCGGGGCTCATGACCAAACACGGGGAACGGGTGCCACCGATCATTTAGATTAGGTTTAGAATAGAAGTATGTTCAAAATTATACCTCTAGAGTCGGACGAGCTCCGCTTTTAGTTGAAGCATGTCTGAAATGTAATGAGTTTCGTCATGTTTATATGAAATATGTTGTGTTCGCATGAATCTCTTCCGGTTTATATCAAAATTTGGCTGGTTTGCGTGAATTTCATCCATTTAGTTCAAAATGTGGTTGAACTTTATGCGGCCAGCGTTGGATGGCGGCCTCTGGCATCAATGTCCGTAGACTGATCCTTCTGTTTTTGGCGTGATGTCAGAGCAAATTTATGGGTTAGTGTTGGAGATGGGACATCATGTATATGCGAGCGGGCGGAGGCACAGGAGGTGGACGTGGCAGCCGTGGTGGTCGGGCCAATGACGAGTTCGTATTGTAATGTCGCGAGAGTAATTTTCCTTCGTCTGCCGCTTGCGGCTTCTGTCTAAAACCTTCTCCCTTAATTAATGAAATGGCAAGTCTTTTCCCTTGTTTCTAAAACTTGCTTGATGCCACACCACGCAGTCCCACTCTAGCACCTGCGTGCATCAGGCAATTCGACGGTGCAGTGCAGTTCTCGCCGGAGGAGATGGCGACAGAGAAAAGCAAAAGATTTTGCGGGATTGGATTTTTGGAACACGAGATATGACGGTTTGACAGAGGAAACACGAAATTACCGATACCCTAGCGTACAACGGGAGAAAGGCTGTCGATACTAGCGATTTTTTCCGAATATCCATTTCTGAGCCCAGACTCATCTGCATCCGATCAAGAAAAAAATCACAAAAATTCAAAAAATCCATTTTTTTTCTGGTGCTAGATAATTTGGTGTGTGATGTGGGTTCCAAATTTTAGATCATTTGGACATACGACTAGCTCTCAGAAAAAAGACAAATTGGGATCAGAATAGTATATTTACTTACAAACACCAATTTATCTTTTTGCTGAGAGCTGCTCAGATGTTCAAACGATCTGAAATTTGGGGCGCACCTCACACACAAAATTATCTACCACCAAAAAAATTGGAAATTTTTGAATTTTTCTAGTTTTTGTTTTGAATTTTTTGTTCAACGCAGGTGCAGATGAGCCTGGGCATCAAATCGCTACACTCGATTTTCTTGGGCTATCGACTGTCTGCCTACTCTCTCCTCCATCTAGATAAGTTTCCTACGTGTATACCTTATAGACGGCTGACAAAGCGTTGTTGTACATGCCCTAAAAGAAACTAACTGTCAGATTTCGGGTTCCGCAAACCCTTGAGAGGTTCAAACTCTAGGGTGCCTGCGAAGATCTCACTCTCCCCAGTCTGTCGACTCGCCAATCTCACAGCCTAGCGCGTCGAGCTCAAAGGAAATGGGACACGGCAATTTACCCAGGTTCAGGCCACCTTGCGGTGTAAAATCCTACTCCTGCTTTGTGGTGGATTTGCCTCGAGGGGCTGAGGGTGAACTAGTACAGTGGAGAACAACCTCAGGAGGTGTGTTCTTGGGCTCAAGTGAGCTGGTGAGGGTGGAGTGGATGTCGTTTCATCTCCCTCCTTTGGTGGTGGCTAGGTCCTATTTATAGTGGCCTTGGTCCTCTTCCCGAATGGAGGCAGAAAGGGATCCCACAACGGCCAATTTTGAAGGGAGGCAACAAGTACATCTTATCCTAACTAAAGAGGTCTTCACCTACAAAAGCCTCTGGTAGTGACGCTGCGGTGGGCTCGGCGATGACCTCCATCTTGCCGTCCTGGCGGTCTTGGTCTTGTTGCACGGGAATGGAAACCTTTGGATGCTTCCTCGGGACTCCGTGCCTGCTGCTTGCCTCCTTTGCACCAAAGAGAAAACTAGTACACTACACCCGCTGGCGCCCGCCGGCCTTAATCGTCATGGCTCACGTCACCCGAACCTCGCGAGGCGAGCCTTGCATAGAAATATCCGCTCCTTGGGAGCCGGCCTGAGGAGGCTGATCCCCTTGGAGGTCTTGGTGTCGTCCGCCTCACGAGGCTTGGCCCCTCGCGAGGGTCTTGGGTTGTCGATGTCAAAACTGGGTCGTACCAGGCCGTCGGTGGAGCCACGTCGCGGGCCGCAGGCAGGCAAGTCTGGGTACCCCCGTATCCAAAACGCAGACAGTAGCCCCCGGGCCCAAGGCGTGCTCGGACTTGGCTTCTAGGCGAAGCCAAAGGGCAAGTGCGGAGCGCTGTGGTCCCTAACCGCCTGCGGCCTTGGTCGATGCATGGCGATTGATGGGACGTGGGCATCTCCGCTTCCCCATGCTGCCTCAGCAACTGCCCGACTTGACGAGTCGTTGCTGCATGCAGAGAAAACCATCATTGTGCGGGATCGTGGAGGCCAGCGGTTGGCCTTCCTCTGGCTATAAATGAGGGGGGAGGGGCGGAGCCCCCCCTCGTTCATCTCCATCTCCGTCTTCTCACTGCCCGTTCCTTCTTCTTCTTCACCTCGTCGTAGCATTCATGGTGCCAGTCAGGAGATTCTCTGCGGCGGAGAAGGGAAAAGCCCCTCAGGAGGAGCCAGAACCGCTTCCGCCGAAGAAAAGGTTTTGTCGTCCTTGCGATGCCCGCGCGGGGCAGGAGGTGACCCGGCCTTGGCACGAACGGCCTCCGCCCGTCTTCCTTCTTCCCTTATACGCCCGTGCGCAGGACAGCAATGCCCACCGCTGAGCGATTCGGGGCCATGAACCCACGCTGAGGGCAGCTCGCGTGAGTTCGTGGTGTGGACGGTGGTGCCGCCTCGCTCGCGGATCCGATTCCCGAGGTTCTTCGCCGACGAGATGCCGCCGAGGGGCCACTCGAGTTGTGGCTGCAGCACGCCGGGTGCTGCAGCCTGGCCACCGGAGTTAAGGTCGAGGTAGTGCCTCCTAGTGATATCTTCATGACCCGTGGATGGGGCGAGGTCGCCCTCACCTGTCGCTTTGAAGGGGCTCTCGCCATCCACTTCGAGTATGACGGCGCCTCCATGTTGCTCTTCAAGGTCTTCGACGAGGAGCTGAGCAAGGTCATGCACTCCTTGCTCGGGAAGGACCAGGGCGGCCCCCCGGACGACCACCTCCCGATGTACTTCCGAGATGGCAGGAAGGAGATAGCCACTGCCATGCTTGTCTTCAACGAGCGCGGGCTTGTGTCGCTGGAGCCTTCCCATCCGGCAGGCTCCCTGGTGGACGTGTCCTCTGGCGACCACTCCTCCGAAGCCACCTTGGAGGGGGAGGGGGAGACCTCCCCACCACGGCAAAGCGACCTCCTCCGTGCCTTCTCTGATGATGATGACGCTGGTGCGCACCCGGTCAGGGAGTCAGCACGCTCTGCCGGGGTCACCACGAGATCTGGGGGGACCCCTCCAAAGAAGCCGAAGCGAGGGGTACCGAAGAGGGACAGGTTAACGCTGCTTCCCCTAAGCAGCGCTCCTGCTTCGCCGCCATCATCTAGCGTGGGGCCGGCCATGCACTCGTCCGCTCCTGAGAGCGCAGCGCTGCCCGCGCCCGGGAAGTTCGCGCTTGTGGGCGTGAAGAGGAACTACGTCGCCATGGATCAGTAAGTGCACCTCCTCGCCCTTTCTTTGGATTTCGATGTAGTGCTTGTTGGGGAACGTAGCATGCAATTTCAGAAAAATTCCTACGATCACACAAGATCTATCTAGGAGATGCATAGCAACGAGAGGGGGAGAGTGTGTCCACGTACCCTCGTAGACCGAAAGCGGAAGCGTTAGTTAACTCGGTTGATGTAGTCGAACGTCTTCACGATCCAACCGATCCAATTACCGAACGTACGACACCTCCGTGTTCAGCACACGTTCAGCTCGATGACGTCCCTTGAACTCTTGATCCAGTAGAGGGTCAAGGGAGAGTTCCGTTAGCACGACGGCGTGGTGACGGTGTTGATGATGTGGTCCGCGCAGGGCTTTGCCTAAGCACTACGACGCTATGACCGGAGGAGTAAATTATGGAGGGGGGCACCAAACATGGCTAAGAGAATTCTTGGTGTGCCTTTGGGGTGCCTGATAACCCACAAGTGTAGGGGATCGCAACAGTTTTCGAGGGTAGAGTATTCAACCCAAATTTATTGATTCCACACAAGGGGAGCCAAAGAATATTCTCAAGTATTAGCAGTTGAGTTGTCAATTCAACCACACCTGAAAGACTTAATATATGTAGCAAAGTATTTAGTAGCAAAGTAATACGGAAATAACGGTAACAGTGGCAAAAGTAAGAGTAGCAGTTTTATAGTAATCGTAATAGTGGCAACGGAGAAGTAACTAAACAAAGATCAATATGTGAAAAGCTCGTAGGCAATGGATCAGTGATGGATAATTATGCCGGATGCGATTCCTCATGCAACAGTTATAACATAGGGTGACACAGAACTAGCTCCAGTTCCTCAATGTAATATATGCATGTATTCCGAATATAGTCACACGTGCTTATGGAAAAGAACTTGCATGACATCTTTTGTCCTACCCTCCCATGGCAGCGGGGTCCTATTGGAAACTAAGGGATATTAAGGCCTCCTTTTAATAGAGTGCCGGACCAAAGCATTAACACTTAGTGAATACATGAACTCCTCAAAGTACGGTCATCATCAGGAGTGGTCCCAATTATTGTCACTTCGGGGTTGCCGGATCATAACACATAGTAGGTGACTATTGACTTGCAAGATAGGATCAAGAACTCACATATATTGATGAAAACATAATAGGTTCAGATCTGAAATCATGGCACTCGGGCCCTAGTGACAAGCATTAAGCATAGCAAAGTCATAGCAACATCAATCTTAGAACATAATGGATACTAGGGATCAAACCCTAACAAAACTAACTCGGTTACATGGTAAATCTCATCCAACCCATCACCGTCTAGCAAGCCTATGATGGGATTACTCACGCACGGTGGTGAGCATCATGATATTGGTGATGGAGGATGGTTGATGATGACAATCGTGTTGGATTCCCCTCTCCGGAGCCCCGAACGGACTCCAGATCTGCCCTCCCGAGGAAGATTAGGGCTTGGCGGCGGCTCCATATCATAAAACGCGATGAATCCTTCTCCCCGATTTTTTCTCCTGGTGAATATATGGAGTTGGGGTTGAGGTCGGTGGAGTCCTAGGGGGCCCACGAGGCAGGGGGCGCGCCCTGCACCCTCATGGCAAGGGTGCGGGCCCCCTGATGCTGATTCCTTCACCAATATTTTTTATTAATTCCAAAACGTGTCTCCGTGGATTTTTTGGTCATTCCGAGAACTTTTATTTCTGCACAAAAATAACACCATGGCAACTCTGCTAAAAACAGCGTCCGTCTGGGTTAGTTCCATTCAAATCATGCAAGTTAGAGTCACCATGAACATGAATATCGTGGAGGCTATGTTGCTTTTGTTTCAACTACATGTTTGAACATGTGCCAAGTCAAGCCACTCGAATCATTCAAAGGAGAATACCACCCTATCATACCACATCACAATCATTTTAATAGCATGTTGGCACGCAAGGTAAACCATTATAAACTCCTAGCTAATTAAGCATGGCATGAGCAACTATAATCTCTAATTGTCATTGCAAACATGTTTCATTCATAATAGGCTGAATTAGGAACAATGAACTAATCATATTTACAAAAACAAGATAGGTCGAGTTCATACCAGCTTCTCTCATCTCAATCAGTCCGTCATATATCGTCATTATTACCTTTTCACTTGCACGACCGAACGGTGTGGATAATAATAATAGGGCACGTGCATTGGACTAAGCTGGAATCCGTGAGCATTTAATTCAAAGGAGAAGACAAGGTAATATGGGCCCCTGGTTAGATCAAAAATAATGCATATGAGAGCCACTCAACATTTTCATCGTGGTCTTCTCCTCTCGACCCCCAAAGTAAAGAAAAGAAACAAAACTATTTACACAGGAAAGCTCCCAACAAGCAAAGAAGAACGAGAAATCTTTTTGGGTTTTCTTTTAATTACTACTACTACAGGCATGGAAAGTAAACTAGCTAAAAGATACAACTAATTATTTTTTTTGGTTTTTCTTAAGGTTTTTCAAACACACAAGAAGAAAGCAAGAAAAGAAAATAAACTAGCATGGATAGTACAATGAAAAAGTATGAGCACCGACAACTAGCATGAGTGTGTGAACATGAATGTAATGTTGATGAGAAATACGTACTCCCGCAAGCTTAGGATTTTGGCCTAAGTTGGTCTATGGCCACTGGTCGAAGCTACTCTCTCTGATGTGCTGGGGAGGGTCCTCAGGGTGCCACTGGTTAGCGATCTCCTCCGGATCCCACTGATAAACAGACTGTCGATATGGGTCAAGTGGTGGCTCAGGCTCACGCTCTGGGACTTGTGTCAGCCTCCAGTATGCATAAATGGCCTCGGGCAAGATGAGGTACGTGCCTGAAAGTATGTTAAACAAAGAGGGTGCAGGCAAGGTAATAGTTTCATAGTGAGTTTTATCAAATATCAAATTATACTTAAGCATCTTCTTCTTATTTTTAACAATAAGTTCATGTGCTACCATACTCTTATAATCTAGAAAAATAGTGGGAAGCAACTTTTCCTCTTTCTCATGATGCCTAATAGGTATCTCAAAATGTTTAGCAAGGCGTGAGGTAA
The DNA here is from genome assembly GCF_018294505.1 of Triticum aestivum. Classification (NCBI taxonomy): domain Eukaryota; kingdom Viridiplantae; phylum Streptophyta; class Magnoliopsida; order Poales; family Poaceae; genus Triticum; species Triticum aestivum. The sequence goes on from NC_057813.1 coordinate 393,263,195, forward strand.
AGATGCCTCTGAAGATGGGGCCCTTTGTACGGTTCAGACTTAACCATTTAGCAACAATAGTGCCTAAACTGAATGTTGTATCACGAAACAAAGCATGGCGCAAAATAACAATATCAGGAGCACTAAAATTTCCACTGTTCCCGCGACCAATTAAGCATCTACTAACAAATATCGCAAAGTAAAGTAGAACAAGAAAATGTATACTAGTAATTCTTGCATCGGAAACTTTCCTTGTTTCCCCTACAGCAATTCTATCAATAAACTCATCCACATCACTATGATGTGGTTCCTCAATGCTGCCCACAAAGGGTATCTTGCAGACCCGACAAAAATCATGGAGTGACATCTCCTTAACCTCATCATATAAGTGAAACTCCACTGAAGGTGGTGATTTCTTAGCATGGAAACAAATTTTGCACAAAAATATTAGTGAGTAGGAGATATAGTTCGCGCTGGTCATGGAGGAAGTCGGTGAGGCCTGCATTCTCAGCCAAGTAATAAAAGTCATCGTAAATTCCGGTGGCCCTCAAGAACGTATCACAAGGCCATTCACTCGGCCGGACCTCCGCGGTGCGAGGAAGATTGTATTAGGGCTTTTTATTCTCCTCATTCTGCTTATCCTTCGAGCTTCGGCTCGAGGAGCCCCTCAACAATCTCTTCATCATTTTCTTTCTCTTAAAAATTTCTGAAATTTTTAGTGACTCAAAATAAAAGTGAACCAAACTCAACAAGATTGATAGCAACTACTCCCACAAGTGCCCAGAGTTTGTATCATGCATTAAAACTACTTTGGACCATATAAATTTGGCATGCAAGCTCAAGAACAGGGTCACCTTAGCAGCAACAATTTGCAATAAATAAAGCACTAGAACAAAAACTAATTGGACCATTAGAGGAGTCACATACCGAAGAACAATCCCCCAAAGCAGTTTTGTGAATGGAGCTTTGAGCAAGGAGATAAAAAATGGCAGCAAAACGAGCTAGAACATGGGTTTGAGCTATGGGAGGATTTTTTTTGGAAGAAGACGAAGTGTGTGGGTGCTGGAATAAGTGGGGGTCCATGTGGGGCCCACGAGGTAGGGGGCGCCCCAGGGGCGCGCCCTGTGCCCTCGTGGCCAAATGGTGGGTCCCCCTGGTGTGTTCTAAGTGCCAGAAATTCTTAAATATTCTACAAAAAATCATACTTCATTTTCAGGGCATTTGGAGAACTTTTATTTTCGGGGTATTTTTTATTGCATGGATAACTCAGAAAACAGATAGAAAATACCAATTTTGCTTTATTTAATCTAAATAACAGAAAGTAAAAGGAGGGTACAGAGGGTTGCGCTTTCTAGCTTCATCCATATCATGCTTATCAAAATGAATCCACTAACAAGGTTGATCAAATCTTGTTAACTTCTTCCGAATAACATAAAATCAGAGAATATTTGAATAACACCTGGTTACCTCAACGGGGATTTGCATGTCCCCAACAATAAGAATATCATATTTCCTTTTGACAGTAGGAAGAGGGAATTCAAAACCTCCAATAGTAATCATTGAAATTGTTCCAATAGAATTGATAAGATGAACTTGAGGTTGTTTCCTCGGAAAGTGTATTGTATGCTCATTACCATTAACATGAAAAGTGACATTGCTTTTGTTGCAATCAATAACAGCCCCTGCAGTATTCAAAAAGGGTCTACCAAGGATGATCGACATACTATTGTCCTTGGGAATATCAAAAGTCCGTTAAGATAGTAACGTTTACAACCACAACAAGCACATCCGGTATAGCTGTTGATTTATCGGACATTTGCAAAGAGATTTCAGTAGGTGTCAACTTATTAAAATCAAGTCTAGGATATAAAGAGAGAGGCATAACACTAACACCAGCTCCAAGATCACATAAAGCAGTTTTAACATAGTTTCTTTAATGGAGCATGGTATAGTTGGTACTCCTGGATCTCCTATTTCTTTGGTATTCCACCTTTAAAAGTATAATTAGCAAGCATGGTGGAAATTTCAGCTTCCGGTATCTTTCTTTTATTTGTAACAATAGCATAAGGATTCATTTTAAGCATATCAATCAAACGCATATGCAAAAAGATAGGTCTAATCATTTCAGGAAAGCGCTCAAAATCCTCATCATCCTTTTTCTTGGATGGCTTAGGAGGAAAAGGCATGGGTTTCTGAACCCATGGTTCTTTTTCTTTACCATGCTTCCTAGCAATGAAGTCCCTCTTATCATAACCTTGATTCTTTGATTGTAGGTTATCAAGATCAACAGCAAGTTCAATTTCTACATCATTTTTATTACTGGGTTGAGCATCAACATGAACATCATTATTAACATTATCACTAGATTCATGTTCATTACCAGATTGTGTTTCAGCATTAGAAATAGAAATATCATTGGGATTCTCAGGTGTGTATATAGCAGGTTCACTAGAAGCATGCAAAGTCCTATCATTTTTCTTTTTCTCCTTCTTAGAAGGACTAGGTGCTTGAACATTAGTTCTCTGAGAATCTTACTCAACTCTCGTAGGATGGCCCTCAGGATACAAAGATTCCTGAGTCACTCTACCACCTCTAGTCATAACTCTAACAACATTATCATTTTTCTTATTATTTAACTCACTGAGCAAATCATCTTGTGCCTTAAGTACTTGTTCTACTTGAGTGGTAACCATAGATGCATGTTTACTGATAAGCTTAAGGTCACCTTTAACTCTAGACATATAATCACTCAAGTGTTCAATCATATAAGCATTACGTTTCAATTGTCTTCCAACATAAGCATTGAAGTTTTCTTGTTTAACAATAAAGTTATAAAACTCATCCAAGCATTGACTAGCAGACTTATAACGAGGAATATCACCTTCATCAAAATCTATAGAGAGAATTTACCTTTACTACCTGTGTCGGGTTATCAAGACCATGTATTTGTTCAATAGGTGGTAAATTCTTAACATCTTCAGCTTTAATACCTTTTTCTTTCATAGATTTCTTTGCTTCTTGCATATCTTCAGGACTGAGAAATAAAATACCCCTTTTCTTTGGAGTTAGTTCAGGAAGTGTCCAATCATTATCATTGCTCAATATATTATTCAATAGCAATTCAGCTTGCTCAACAGTTCTTTCTCTGAAAACACAACCAGCACAACTATCCAGGTGGTCTCTGGAAGCATCGGTTAGTCCATTGTAAAAGATATCAAGTATTTCATTTTTCTTGAGAGGATGATCAGGCAAAGCATTAAGTAACTGGAGAAGCCTCCCCCAAGCTTGTGGGAGACTCTCTTCTTCAATTTGCACAAAATTATATATTTCCCTTAAGGCATCTTGTTTCTTATGAGCGCTGAAATAGTTAGTAGAGAAGTAATAAATCATATCCTGGGGACTACACACACAACCAGGAGCAAGAGAATTAAACCATATTTTAGCTTCACCCTTTAATGAGAACAGAAATAACTTAAGGATATAATAATAACGAATTTTTTCCTCATGAGTGAATAGGGTGGCTATATCATTCAATTTAGTGAGATGTGCCACAATAGTTTCAGATTCATAGCCATAAAAAGGATCGGATTCAAATAAAGTAATTAACTCAGGATCGATAGACAAATCATAATCCTTATCAGAAATACAGATAGGTGAAGTAGAAAAAGCAGGGTCATATTTCATTCTAGCATTCAAAGACTTTTCTTTCAGCTTAGATAACAGTTTCTTAAGATCATATCTATCTTTGCAAGCAAAAAGGTCTCTAGCAGTTTCTTCATCCATAACATAACCCTCAGGCACATCAGGCAATTCATATCTAGGGGGAGAATCTTCATCATCACTTTCATCGATATTATCAGTTTCAATAATTTAATTCTCTCTAACCCTAGCAAGTTGTTCATCATGAAATTCACCTAATGGCACAGTATTATCAAGCATAGAAGTAGTGTCATCATAAGCATCATGCATAGCAGAAGTGGCATCATCAATAACATGTGACATATAAGAATCAATAGCAGGTGTAGGTGTTGCAAGCTTACTCAAACCAGAAGGTGAATCAAGTGTAGAGCTAGATGGTAGTTCCTTACCTCCCATCGTAGTTGAGGGAAAAATCTTGGTTCTTTCATCTTTCAAGTTCCTCATAGTGATCAGTAGATATAAATCCCAAGTGACTCAAAGAATAGAGCTATGCTCCCTGGCAACAGCGCCAGAAAATAGTCTTCGTAACCCACAAGTATAGGCGATCGCAACAGTTTTCGAGGGTAGAGTATTCAACCCAAATTTATTGATTCTACACAAGGGGAGCCAAAGAATATTCTCAAGTATTAGCAGTTGAGTTGTCAATTCAACCACAACTGAAAGACTTAATATCTGCAGCAAAGTATTTAGTAGCAGAGTGATATGGAAATAACGGCAATGGTGGCAAAAGTAATAGTAGCAGTTTTGTAGTAATCATAACAGTGGCAATGGAGAAGTAACTAAACAAAGATCAATATGTGAAAAGCTCGTAGGCAATGGAATAGTGATGGATAATTATGTCGGATGCGATTCCTCATGTAATAGTTATAACATAGGGTCAGAACTAGCTCCAGTTCCTCAATGTAATGTAGGCATGTATTCCGAATATAGTCATACGTGCTTATGGAAAAGAACTTGCATGAAATCTTTTGTCCTACCCTTCCGTGGCAGCGGGGTCCTATTGGAAACTAAGGGATATTAAGGCCTCCTTTTAATAGGGTACCGGAGCAAAGCATTAACACTTAGTGAATACATGAACTCCTCAAACTACGATCATCACCGGGAGTGGTCCCGATTATTGTCACTTCGGGGTTGTCGGATCATAACACATATTAGGTGACTATTGACTTGAAAGATAGGATCAAGAACTCACATATATTCATGAAAACATAATAGGTTCAGATCTGAAATCATGGCACTCGGGCCCTAGTGACAAGCATTAAACATAGCAAAGTCATAGCAACATCAATCTTAGAACATAATGGATACTAGGGATCAAACCCTAACAAAACTAACTTGATTACATGGTAAATATCATCGAACCCATCACCGTCCAACAAGCCTACGATGGGATTACTCACGCACGGCGGTGAGCACCATAAAATTGGTGATGGAGGATGGTTGATGATGACGATGGCGACGGATTCCCCTCTCCAGTGCCCCGAATGGACTCCAGATCAGCCCTCCCGAGGAAGATTAGGGCTTGGCGGCGGCTCCGTATTGTAAAACACGATGAATCCTTCTCCTCGATTTTTTTCTCTCCCCGAAAGTGAATATATGGAGTTGGGATTGAGGTCACTGGAGTCCCAGGGGGCCCACGAGGCAGTGGCGCGCCCCAGGGGGGAGGGGGCGCGCCCTGCACCCTCGTGGCCAGGGTGCGGCCCACCCTGATGCTGATTCTTTCGCCAATATTTTTTATTAATTCCAAAACGTGTCTCCGTGGATTTTTCAGGTCATTCCGAGAACTTTTATTTCTGCACAAAAATAACACCATGGCAATTCTCGTGAAAATAGCGTTAGTCCGGGTTAGTTCCATTCAAATCATGCAAGTTAGAGTCCAAAACAAGGGCAAAAGTGTTTGGAAAAGTAGATACGTTGGAGACGTATCAGTGCCCCCTGCCCACGTATATAAAGGAGGAGAGGAAGGAGGCTGGCAGCCTAGAGGGGCGTGCCAAGGGGGAATCAAACTAGGATTCCCTATCCTAGTTGGTCTCCCTTTCCTGGCTATTCCAAGAAGGGGAAAGAGGGAAGGAGAGGGAGAGGGAGAGGGAAAGAGGGGGCCGCGCCCCCTCCCCCTTGTCCAATTCGGCCCCCCTTGGGGGGGTGGCGCGCCACCCTGCGGGCTGCCCTCTCCTACTCCCTTATGGCCCATTAAGGCCCATAACTTCCACGGGGGGGGGGGGGTCCGGTAACCCCTCGGTTCCCCGATAAATATCCAAAATGTCTCGAAACCATTTCGGTATCCGAATACCTTCATCCAATATATCAATCTTTACCTCTCGACCATTTCGAGACTCCTCGTCATGTCCGCGATCTCATCCAGGACTCCGAACAAAATTTGGTCATCCAAAACACATAACTCATAATACAAATTGTCATCGAACGTTAAGCATGCGGACCCTACGGGTTCGAGAACTATGTAGACATGACCGAGACACATCTCCGGTCAATAACCAATAGCGAAACCTGGATGCTCATATATGCTCCTACATATTCTACGAAGGTCTTTATCAGTCAAAGCGCACAAGAACATATGTTGTTCCCTTTATCATCGGTATGTTACTTGCCCGAGATTCGATCGTCGATATCATCATACCTATTTCAATCTCGTTACCGGCAAGTCTCTTTACTCATTCCGTAATGCTTCATCCCATAACTAACTCATTAGTCACATTTCTTGCAAGGCTTATAGTGATGAGCATTACCGAGAGGGCCCAGAGATACCTCTCCGATACACGGAGTGACAAATCCTAATCTCGATCTATGCCAACCCAACAAACACCTTCAGAGACACCTGTAGAGCATCTTTATAATCACCTAGTTATGTAGTGACATTTGATAGCACACAAGGTGTTCCTACGGTATTCAGGAGTTGCATAATCTCATAGTCAGAGGAACATGTATAAGTCATGAAGAAAGCAATAGCAATAAAACTTAACAATCATAATGCTAAGCTAACGGTGGGGTCTTGTCCATCACATCATTCTCTAATGATGTGATCCCATTCAAATGACAACACATGTCTATGGTCAGGAAACATAACCATCTTTGATTAACGAGCTAGTCAAGTAGAGGCATACTAGGGACACTTTGTTTTGTCTATGTATTCACACATGTACTAAGTTTCCGGTTAATACAATTCTAGCATGAATAATAAACATTTATCATGATATAAGGAAATATGAATAACAACTTTATTATTGCCTCTAGGCCATATTTCCTTCAGTGCTCAATATCTTCATTTGATGTCAGGCCGTCGCCGGCGGTGAACAGGAAGAAGGGGGACGCTTGAGCCGCCGAGGCCAAGCGTGCCATTACGGTTGCCGCGGCTCCGGCTCAGAGGGACGTAGCAGCTCCTGACGCTCCTGCAGCGACGCTGCCCTCCCGAAGCTTCGGAACCCAGCCTCAGGAGGAGATGACTCCCGCGGTCGAGCTGACCCTGGAGGCGCTTGTCCCTGACTCACTTGCCAGGGGACCAAAATCTCCGGAGCCCCCGGTCCTATCTATTGTTGCTGCTCCACTAGTCTTGGTGCCGACAATGCCTCCTCTTCCATCCACCACGCCGTCAGGCCGTGGTGCTTCTGCCGCGTCTAGAGCTCTGGAGGAGGCCCGCTCCATGGTGGACCAGCTCTGGGATGGTCTTCAGGGTCCAGACCGGCGCCGGGCGTTAGGGCTGCTAGAGCTGGTCTCGGGGTGCTCCAAGCCGATGCGTTTGTCAGGACGACCTGGGGCCAAGACGTGGCATCCGCGGAGGAGGTCTAGAGGGTGGATGGCTTAGCCGCAGCCGCCCGTGACGTGGCACTGAAGGAAGCCAAGGACGCGCAGGAGTGCTACCGCGTGGTGGAGGCCGAACTGAAGACCCTTCAAGATTAGTAGGACACCCAGACCCATCAGCTCAAAGTGCAGGAGGAGGAGCTAAAGGCCCAGGAGGCTGCAGTTGCCGATCGCGATGCCGAGCTGGCGCAGGCAGCCCAAGAACAAGCCACAGAGCGCGGCCGCCTGGACAAGTTGAAGGCGGAGGTGGAGGCGGCCCAGGCGGCCCACACCAAGCTTGTTTCTGACGAGAAGTCTCGGCTGGACGCCAGGGAGAAGCTCCTCGCAAAGACCGAGGAGGCAGGCACCATGAAGCGTGACGCTTTCATCGCTCTTGAGGCGAGGTCCCGCAAGGTGCTGCAGGATCTCTTCGGGGGCGAGCGCCAGGAGCCAGCGGTGACTCCGGAGCAGGGCCCCGACGTACTGCTCCCCGAGCTTATCACTGCGCTCGAGAGCATCGTCGTCGGGTTCGGCCCCATGGTGGAAGGGGAGGCATGCACGCTTTCTTCCTCGGCCATGACACGCGTCTTCAGCCATCTCTATCTTTGGGACACCAACTTCGACTTCGGCGCCTTGCTCGAGCCCGTGGACTCTGAGTCCTGCGCCGCCGCTGCTGAAGCCGTGAAAGGTCAGGTGGAGGCCGTGCTAAAGAAGTTCCTCATTGTCGGCCCCATGGCTGGGGCTGAAAGCAAGGATGACGGCAACATCATTAATGACGGGGCTCCCAAGGCGGGCGACGGCGACGTCCAAGGCCGAATAAGAGGCTTGATGGCAGCACTTCTCCCTGTTTCTGTACTGCAACATGTATCATGCCTTGCGGAGGCGTAAGAACTTATGCTTGGTACTTTTTAAGAGACAATGTGTTTTTGTAATGATTTGCTAAGGTTTCGCGATCCCTTTTCCATTCGCTTTAGCATCTGCATCAGCAGGGCCCGACCCCGCGCATACCTCAGTCGTCGTTGGGTCGTCCGGATTGCCAGGGCGAGGCCAAGGGGTGAGGGGCTACGTGGTTAGTTAGGCTCCTGAGACGCGATGCTCAGGAGTCCCCCTTTACGTATGAACAGCTTTTGGAGAGGAGATGCGAGAGTAGGTCTTAGCGTTCTGCGTCGGCAGGGCCCGATCCCGCGCATACCTCAGCCGCCGTTGAGTTGTCCGGAGCACCAAGACGAGGACAAGGGGTGAGGGGCTACGTGGCCAGTTAGGCTCCTGAGACGCGATGCTCAGGAGGCCCCCTTGACGTACGAACCGACCATCGTACCTTTCCTTGTCGGGCTCTAGCTCGGGAGGGGTGTGCGAAGACCAGGTCTGTGGGACCTAGCAGGGTGGCGTACACCAGGCGTGACATGAGCGTAGCCCCCATGCCCAACCCCCTCGCGCTACTCTCCCGAGCGAAAGCAGCGCGGTGAGGCTAGGCATTGAGCACGGAGGCTCCCTGAGGTTGCTGCAGGGCGGTGAGGCCGCCCTTAGTTGTTTATCACACTGGTACTTCCGCTCTTGCACGGGCATAGCCGCTCCTCGGCAGTGTCGACTGCTAGCGCGGAGCATGGTGCTTCCACTGGTATGTGGGGGGGGCTCCCTCTAAGGGGAGCCCCCAGGGCGTGTGCAGCCCCGCCCTGACACATGGCTTGCATGGCAGGGCTGGAGGAGGTGTGTCTGGGCACTCGTGAGCCAGAGCGGGACTCATGAGGCCCTACCTCAAGGTGGGTTGCGCCTGAACTTGATTGGGAACACTGGTGATAGTCCTGCAAGATGGTCAGGCAACCTGCACCGAGTGAATCTCCTGAGGTTATCGCATGAGAAGGCCAGACACCAATGCCCCAGGAGGTGACGTGAACAGGACTGGCCCGCCAGATAGAGCTCAACCGTTGGGTTTATCGACGCTGCAGGGACGGACCCGAGCACAGACGCCGTGCCCAGTCTTCTCATGCGACGGTCCTGAAGAAAGACAGTCAGTGCGCGGCTCCCATGGTGATGAGGCACCGGGTCGCGCGCCCTCACTTGTTCGTCTGCAATTAGATCATGCAAGAATAAGGCACCAAGGGCCACGGGAGGTGACGTGCACGGGAGCTACCCCGCGAGCCAGAGCTCACCCTCTTGGGTTTAGCGATGCTGCAGGGACGAACCCGAGCATAGACGTCGTGCCAGTCCTTAATCATGAGGCGGTCGCGGGTGGGCTTGCAAGGGCGCGGGACATTCATGGTGACGAAGCGCCGGTCAGGCAATGATAACCATAAGGCAACTCGTGGAAGACGGTTAGCCAGCTCTGATAAATGCAAGAAGGATACATGCCACAGGGACGGACCCGCATGGCTTGGGGATATTGTAGCCCGAGGGGTGCCCCAAACTGAATGAACTAAAAGATGTCACCTGGCACCGTTGCTGAAGAGGTGTCGGAGTAGCAGAAGGTGTGCACTGCAGAAGTCGCTCCTCATGAGTCGCCCTAGCCCTAAACCTCGGGAGGCTTGGGAGGCCCGGGGGGCTCATGAGGATCCGTTGCCATCTCCGCCTGGATCGCCTGACGCTTGGCCTCTTGATTCGCTAGGACGCCCCGCATGTGGAGCTGGCATGCAGCAGCTGTGTTCAGCAAACCGAAGGGCATGCAGATGTAGCTATGAGGGGGCCTCGCATCGGCCAACACGGGACAGCCAGAAGAGCTCCTGAGACGCGGCCCTGTTGAGCCCTAGGATGTCAACGCAGACGCACAGCTTCTCGTCCTCGCCTAGGCGAGAAGCCGCGCCTGGCGGTGGGCGGCGATCGCCCCTCATGACCCTTGCCTCCTGAATCTCTTTGGCTGCCTTGTCGAAGAACTCCTGAGCGCCAGGCGCCTTGCGCCCAGCGCTCTCTCCATGAAAGCGTGCACTGAAGCATGCCTCCACATGGTGCCCGAGTGCCTCCCTCATGACGTTAGCCAGGTCAGAGGCCCTCCAGAGGAGAGGCCCCGAGCCCAGCCTGAGAGGGGCACCGGGCGCACCTTCCTATGCGAGAGGGGAAGGCACCCCGTCCACAAACGCCAGGCTGGAGGCTACCCCGCCGGATGCCCCATCCTCCTGAGGTCCCTGGCGGAGCAGCTGCTTCTTCTTCTTGGGAACGACCTCAGGAGGGAGGAAGGCACCCTCGTCGTCAGGGTTCTCGACCGCTGCATCCTGGTAGGCGCGCTCGAGGGAGCACACTGCGTCCTTTTCTTCGCAAGCGACTATGGTGATGCTGCAGTTCCCTGGCATCTTGAGGATATTGTAGTCGTTGTGCGTTGCCACCATGAACTTAGCAAGAGCTGGGTACCCGACGATGGCATTGTATGGTAGGCGAATGTAGGCGATGTCGAAGTCGATGAGCTCGGTGCGGTAATTGTCGCGCTTGCCAAAGGTGATGGGGAGGCGGACCTGCCCGATCGGATGCATGGAGCCGTCGGTCACTCCTGAGAAGGGCTTGGGAGGCTGAAGCTGGTGATACGACACTTGAATCCTATTGAACATTTGGACAGAGAGAACATTGAGCCCTGCACCGCCATCAATGAGCGTCTTGGTGACGAGCACATTGCTGATGATGGGCGAGCAAAGCATTGGGAGCGCGCCAGCTGTGGTCGTGCACTTGAGTTTGAGGAGTCGAAGGTGATGACGTACTTGGAGCACCTGAGCGGGCGCGTCTCGAGCTTTGGAAGGGCTGCATTCACCTCACGCGCGAACTGCTTGAAGATGCGATGAGAGGCTGGGGCCTGGGAGCCGCCCAGGATGCAGGCGATGGCACGAGGCTCTTGGAAGCCCCCAACCCCCTCGTCCTGATGGTGGTCTTCGTTCCTTCTTGGCGGCGGCGGCGGCGGCGGAGGAAGACCAACGTTGCCCTGAGGCGGATCCTCACGAAGCTGATCCCTCCACGCACCCTCGCGAGGCTGGCTCTGCCGGCGGTCCTCCCGAGGCTGGTCGCGCCACTCCTGACGATGGTCACGATCGTCCCAGCGTCCTCCACCTTGGCCTCCTCCACGACCGTAGCCTCGATCGTTGCGCTTGGGGCGACGACCGAGGCGCCCGTCGGGGATTGCCCTGAGCTCCTGGCAGTCGTTGGTGTTGTGGTTGTGCACGTTGTGGAAGACGCAGAATGGGCAGCTGCCCTTGGATAACTCTGGGTGATCACAGATGCGCTGTAACGCCCCGGATACAACTTTCCATATTCGTAACTCCAACTCTTGCCTTTTCCGGAGATGCGATATGTTATTTCCTTCGTGGTTGGGGTTTTGTCTTTTGTTTTGCATTGTGTTCATGTCATGCATGTCATCTCATCGCATCATTCGCATTGCATTCGCATGTTTTCATTAAACTTGCATCCATTTCTAGTTCCGGCTTCTCCTCGATGCCTTTGTTGTTGCCTCTTTCGAGACCAACCGTTCTTTTGTTGTCCAACCGTTTGAGCCTCTCTGCACATCCACCAACCACCTCCGCAACCTAGTCTGAAAACTTCTCCCGGACCCGACCCGGGTTGTCATGACCAATGGGTCCGGATCATCTCCTAACATCTATAAAACATCTCCGTTTTTTTAATTGGACTTCCTACACATATTTTTTCTCAACCGTCCGATTACGATCGTAGGGATGCTCTAACCTAAATTCATCTGATATAAATATCGGGGCAACCCTAGATCTAGCCGTCCCATCCACCCAGTCTCATCCGCGCTGCCACCGCTCTCTTTCTTCCCCTCGGGATCCATCCCCACCAACCGCAGCCTCCGACCAGATCCCTGGTTTTCCGCGCAGCCGCCCGAGCACATCTCGATGGATCGAGCGCTTCGCCTCGAAGCACAACATCCCCTGCTCATGCCCCGAGCCTCTCGTTGTCCAGGAGCACGAGCTCCATCGCAGCGCTGCCGCCAGCCGGAGCAGCCGGTCATCCCCGTCGTTGCCGAACCTCGCCGCTCCTCCCCTTTTCTTTGACTTCCTTCCTCTGGTTTTTCTCTGCTCTCAACACCTCGTCTCTCTCTTTCTCTGATCACAGGAACAAACCGGCCCTGTAGCCGCTGACCTCGTCGGCAACAGCCGACGTCATGGACGCCAACCGCAAAGCTGTCGCCCTCTTCGTCAGCCTGGAGCCCCGCTCGTCATCGCCCGCTCGCGCCTGAACCAAGGACCCCGCCGCCCTCCAGCTTCCCCGTAGCCCCGCAGACGCCTCCTGCCCGAGTCGTCCCGTCCTCCACCACCACCCACGCGCTGCCGTCCAGGACCCCGGCAGGTCGCACCTCGCGCCGGTTGGAGCTCCGCAGGTCGGTGCCCCTTCCAATCGGACCTCCTCCTCCATTCCCTCCCTTTCCCTCCGGTCTCTAACCTCTCATTCCCTCTCTCTGTTCTCCTTGTAGCGTTGTCGCCTCCTTCATGTGCGTCATGCGCGAAAACCGACAAGGCTCCAGCGCCATGGCCTTCCCCACTTCTGCCCGAGCGCCTCCAGGACCTCGTCTGCCCCGCCGCGTCGCCGAATCCGGCCACCAGGACCCTCCAGCGCCGCCACTTCTTTCCTCATGCTGTCGCGCCCCTTCTTCCTCTGCTTCGAGGACGAGCCAGGCGACCGCGTTGACTTCTCGTCGCCAGCCAGATCCACCAAGCCCAGCCGGCCTCTTCTGCTTCCAGCCGGGCCTCGGCCCATGGTGAGCCTCCAGCCTATCCCTCGCCCCAGCGCACATGTTAGCTTGCGCCCACCAGATTCGGCCCAACATGTTTTTTTTTCAGATCCGTGAATTTAGACATTATCCAGAGAATGCCGTTTTACAGAAAAACCCCCGTTCTTCATGCATTTAATAACCCACAAACCGTGCATCGGATTAAAATGTTTTAAACATGTAAAATGCTTAGAATTTTGTGTAGATTAATAATTTGCAACTTTCATCCATGTTTAAAATGTTTAAAATGATGTTTGCATTTAATTTGCTAATTGCCATGTTAAAATGATTTAATTCATAACTAAATAACCGTAGCTCGGTTTTAAATGTTCTTTATATGTAAATGGGGTGGGAAAATGCCTAGATTAACATGGTGCACTTTGTTTTATTGTTTAACAACTTTAAAATATGTTTTAGGGCAGAACAGTAGCTAATTCAAAATATGCATATGGGGATTTTCCGGAATTGTTGTTTGTTGTTCCGGCCTCATTTAAACTTGACTAAATAGTTAGTTTACTTTTGATTCACCCCTTGCCATGTTTAACAACATTTAGTATTGATGAGTAGCATAACCGAGAGAGAACTAAATAATTGATGTGGAGTTTTGTCAATATGCAACTCATTGCATATTAAGCTCCACTTAATTTGTAGTATTGTTTGTTGCACTTTGCCATGCCATGCCTCATTAAACTGTACATGCATCATACTTGATTGTGCATCATGTCATGTTTATGTGATGGTTGTTTACTATGTTGCTTGCTTCTTTCCGGTGTTGCTTTTTAGTTTCGGTAACGTTGCGTTCGTGAGGATTCGTTCGACTACGTTGGTTCGTCTACTTCATGGACTCGTTCTTCTTCCTAGCAGGATTTCAGGCAAGATGACCGCTACCCTGGATCTCACTACTATCATTGCTATGCTAGTTGCTTCGTTCTATCGCTTTGCTGCGCTACCTATCAATTGCTCTTCAAGCCTCCCAAATTGCCATGTCAGCCTCTAACCTTTGACACCCTTCCTAGCAAACTGTTGTTTGGCTATGTTACCGCTTTGCTCAGCCCCTCTTATAGTGTTGCTAGTTGCAGGTGAAGTTGAAGATTGCTCCATTATGGACAGGATTATGTTGGGATATCACAATATCTCTTATTTTATTAATGCATCTATATACTTGGTAAAGGGTGGAAGGCTCGGCCTTATGCCTGGTGTTTTGTTCCACTCTTGCCGCCCTAGTTTCCGTCATACCGGTGTTATGTTCCCGGATTTTGCGTTCCTTACGCGGTCGGGTGATTTATGGGACCCCCTCGACAGTTCGCTTTGAATAAAACTCCTCCAGCAAGGTCCAACCTTGGTTTTACCATTTTCCTCACCTAGCCCTTTTTCCCTTGGGTTTCCGGAGCCCGAGGGTCGTCTTTATTTACCCCCCGGGCCAGTTCTCCTCCGAGTGCTGGTCCAAACCGAGCGATGTACGGCGCCCCCTGGGCAACTAGGGTCTATGCCAACCCGACGTCTGGCTCATCCAGTGTGCCCTGAGAACGAGATATGTGCAGCTCCTATCGGGATTTGTCGGCACATCGGGCGGCTTTGCTGGTCTTGTTTTACCATTGTCGAAATGTCTTGTAAACCGGGATTCCGAGACTGACCGGGTCTTCCTGGGAGAAGGAATATCCTTCGTTGATCGCGAGAGCTTATCATGGGCTCAGTTGGGACACCCCTACAGGGTATAAACTTTCGAGAGTCGTGCCCGCGGTTATGTGGCAGATGGGAATTTGTTAATGTCCGGTTGTAGATAACTTGACACCAGATCCGAATTAAAACGCATCAACCGTGTATGTAGCCATGATGGTCTCTTCTCGGCGGAGTCCGGGAAGTGAACACGGTTTCTGTGTTATGATTGACGTAAGTAGGAGTTCAGGATCACCTCTTGATCATTACTAGCTTCACGACCGTTCCTTTGCTTCTCTTCTCGCTCTTATTGCGTATGTTAGCCACCATACTTGCTTAGCCGCTGCTGCAACCTCACCACTTTACCCCTTCCTTTCCCATTAAGCTTTGCTAGTCTTGATACCCATGGTAATGGGATTGCTGAGTCCTCGTGGCTCACAGATTACTACAACAACAGTTGCAGGTGCAGGATTATGCGATGATCTTGACGCGAGAGGGATGTTACTTGTTTTGGACTTCTTCTTCTGCTTCTTCTCCGATCAGGGGATAGGTTCCAGGTCGGCAGCCTGGGCTAGCAGGGTGGATGTCGTTCGAGTTTCTGTTTGTGTTTCATCCGTAGTAGGATGCTGCTCTTATGTATGATGATGTTGTATTCATGTGGCATTGTATGCCTCTTGTATGTATCCCCATCTATTATGTAATGTTGATGTAATGATATCCACCTTGCAAAAGTGTAACGCCCCAGACACACCCGTCGGTGGTCGTTACTCCTGGCGAGATCTAGACTGGCCCCACAGATCAATACTAGTCTTTTATGTGCACTTTTGCAAACCGTGCATCCGATTCCGGTGATCTTTATATCGATTTCAACCGAAATCATCTCATCTTTCCAGCGGCATACTTGGTTTGCCAAGTTGATGCCTGGTTCATCATTTTCCTTCCGGAGCACACATATGCATTGCATATCACATCTCGCATAGCATGTCATGTATTGCATCATATTGCTTGTGCATTGCTCCTTGTTTGATTGTTGTTCCATTGCTTGTGTTCTTGCTTTGGGTAGAGCCGGGAGACGAGTACGTGAACGAGGAACCTGTTGAGAACGCCTACGAGGATCAAGCCTTCGACAACTCTGAGAACCTTGCAGGCAAGATGACCATACCTTCGATATCACTTGTATCTTTGCTTGCTAGATGCTCGATCTTTTGCTATGCCTATGCTACGTTACCTACCACTTGATATATCATGCCACCCATATTGCCATGTCAAACCTCTAACCATCCTTTCCTAGCAAACCGTTGTTTGGCTATGTCACCGCTTTTGCTCAGCCCCTCTTATAGTGTTACTAGTTGCAGGTGAAGATGAAGTTTGTTCCTTGTTGGAACATGGATATTTTGGGATATCACAATATCTCTTATTAAATTAATGCATCTATATACTTGGTAAAGGGTGGAAGGCTCGGCCTTATGCCCGGTGACTTGTTCCACTCTTGCCGCCCTAGTTTCCGTCATACCGGTGTTATGTTCCTTGATTTTGCGTTCCTTACGCGGTTGGGTGATTTATGGGACCCCCGTGACCGTTCACTTTGAATAAAACTCCTCCAGCAAGGCCCAACCTTGGTTTTACCATTTGCCACCTATACCTTTTTCCCCTGGATTTTCGCGAGCCCGAGGGTCATCTTTATTTTAGCCCCCC
>NC_057813.1:393280072-393283034 GCF_018294505.1 Triticum aestivum
GGCCTGGTTTTACTCATAGCTTGACTTATCCGGATGTGCCCTGAGAACGAGATATGTGCAGCTCCTATCGGGATTTGTCGGCACATTCGGGCGGCTTTGCTGGTCTTGTTTTACCATTGTCGAAATGTCATGCGAACCGGGATTCCGAGACTGATCGGGTCTTCCCGGGAGAAGGTTTATCCTTCGTTGACCGTGAGAGCTTATGATGGGCTAAGTTGGGACACCCCTGCAGGGTATTATCTTTCGAAAGCCATGCCCGCGGTTATGAGGCAGATGGGAATTTGTTAATGTCCGGTTGTAGAAAACCCGAAGTTGACCTTAATTAAAATACATCAATCGCGTGTGTAACCGTGATGGTCTCTTCTCGGCGGAGTCCGGGAAGTGAACACGGTGTTGGAGTTATGTTTGGCGTAGGTTGCTCTAGGATCACTTCTTGATCACTACTAGCTTCACGACCGTGCCTTGCTTCTCTTCTCGCTCTCTTTTGCGAATGTAGCCACCATATATGCTAGTCGCTTGCTGCAGCTCCACCTCACAATTCTGTCCTACCTATAAGCTTAAATAGTCTTGATCTCACGGGTGTGAGATTGCTGAGTCCCCGTGGCTCACAGATTCTACCAAAACAGATGCAGGTACCGATGATACCAGCGCAAGTGGCGCAATTGAGCTCAAGTGGGAGTTTGATGAGGACCGTGATCGTTACTATGTTTCATTTCCAGACGATCAGTAGTGGAGCCCAGTTGGGGACGATCGGGGATCTGTGTGGCATTTGGGGTAGTCTTCTTTTATTTTGGTTCCGTAGTCGGACCTTGAGTGTAATCTGAATGATGGATGTTTATTTATGTATTGTGTGAAGTGGCGACTGTAAGCCAACTATGTATCTCTTTCCCTTATGTATTACATGGGTTGTGTGAAGATTACCTCACTTGCGACATTGCTTTCAATGCGGTTATGCCTCTAAGTCGTGCTTCGACACGTGGGAGATATAGCCGCATCGAGGGCGTTACAAAAAGCGTCTTCAAGATGCGCTTCTATCCTTGGTGGGACCTTCGAGTTCCTTTAGGATAGGGTCGCATCTTGGGCGTGACATGCGCTTCATCTCTGGCTCGGCTGCGAGCACGGCCGGTCCCTTGCGCTTCACGTCCTTGGCCTTGGTCTTCTTGTCTTCTGGGTCTACATCGGGGATCTCGAGGAGGGAGAGGCGTCCCTCCTCAGCTCTCGCGCACTTGGTTGCCATGTTGAACATCTCCAGGGCCGTGCATTGGTCTTCGTGTATGGCGAGCTCCTCCTTCATCTTGATGTCACGGACGCCGTCGGTGAATGCCGAGACGATGGCTTCGTCCGACACCTTGGGAATCTTTGAGATGAACGATGTTGAAGCGCTAGATGTACTTCTGCAGGGTCTCTTCTGGTTGCTGCTTGACACATCGCAGGTCACCCGTGGCCGGCGGGCGGTCGTGAGTGCCCTGGAAGTTGGTGATGAAACGTTCTCGCATCTCGTCCCAGGAGGAGACCGATCCTACGGGCAGGTTCAGGAGCCAAGAGCGCGCGCCGTCCTTGAGGGCCATGGAGAAACAGTTCGCCATGACCTTCTCGTCGCCGCTGGCCGCCTCAATGCTCAGCTCATAGAGCTGCAGGAACTCAGCGAGGTCGGCGGCGCCGTCGTAGCGTGGAGGCAGGTCAGGCTTGAACTTCCCTGGACAGACGACGCTGCGCAACTCCGGAGTGAATGCGCGGCACCCCGTTGTGGTCACGAGAGCCCGCCGTGGAGGTGGAGCCTGGTCTTGGCGTTCGCGCACCTTCACCACAGGCGGCGCACGGTCTAGATGTGGCGCCGGTAGCGCGCGCGCATATTCTTGTGGCCGTTGGACCACCTGGTAGCTTGCTTCATTGCGCGCGGGCGCCTGACACTGCGGATCACGCCGAGGCGCCACCCGCCTTGGCTCGATGATGGCGTCTTGCCTTGGAGGCGGGGGAGGCGCCCCGTGAGCTACATCTCCCGTAGCAGGCGACGGTTGAGGCAGTGAGCCAGCTGGTGCGGCAGAATCCTGAGCGGCGGTGACAAGCTCGGCGATACGGTCGAGCCAGTCCTTGTAGAGGTCGTCGACCTGGCAGTAGCACAGGAGCTCGCGTGCCATGAGTAGAGCAGCCTGCGCGTTCGCCGGGCCACGACGAGCGTGAGAGGACGAAGCAGCTGGAGTCAGCGTCAGAGTGGCGGTGCACCCATCGCGGCGCATAGATGGATGCAGTGAAGAGGCTTGTTGCTCGTGGCCTGCGGGGCCCGTGGTGGCGTTCGCCACCGGCGATGGGGGTCGGCGAGGGCAGCCGTCGCCCGCCAGCACTGTCTGAGCGACGCGGGTGGCAAGGGCGGCCCGGCGCTCAGCACGAGCTCGGCGCGCGTCATCCATGGAAGCGGTGGAGCGGTGGCGAGTCGATCGACGGAAGAGAAGCTCCGACGCACCCCTACCTGGCGCACCAAATGTCAGATTTCGGGTTCCGCAAACCCTACTCTTGCTTTGTGGTGGATTTGCCTCGAGGGGTTGAGGGTGAACTAGTATAGTGGAGAACAACCTCAGGAGGTGTGTTCTTGGGCTCTAGTGAGCTGGTGAGGGTGGAGCGGATGTCGTCCCATCTCCCTCCTTTGGTGGTGGCTAGGTCCTATTTATAGTGGTCTTGGTCCTCTTCCCGAATGGAGGCGGGAAGGGATCCCACAATGGCCAATTTTAAAGGGAGACAACAAGTACATCTTATCCTGACTAAAGTGCTCTTCGCCTGCAAAAGCCTGTGGTCGTGACGCTGCGGTGGGCTCGACGATGACCTCCGTCCTGCCTGGCGGTCTTGATCTTGTTGCATGGGAATGGAAACCTTTGACTGCTTCCTCGGGACTCCGCACCTGCTGCTTGCCTCCTTTGCACGAAAGAGGACACTAGTACACTGCGCCCGCTGGCGCCCGCCTTGACGC
>NC_057813.1:393283229-393284995 GCF_018294505.1 Triticum aestivum
CGATCGTCATTGCTCACGTCACCCGAACCTCGCAAGGTGAGTCTTGCATAGAAATCTCCGCTCCTCAGGAGCCAGCATGAGGAGGCTGATCCCCTTGAAGGTCTTGGTGCCGTCCGCTTCGCGAGGCTTGGCCCCTCGTGAGGGTCTTGGGTTGTCGATGTCGAAACTGGGCCGCACCAGGTCGTCGGTGGAGCCACGCCATGGGCCGTAGGCAGGCAAGTCTGGGTACCCCCGTATCCAAAACACCGACACTGACCCGACGTTATTTTCTGTTACCCAGAGGTTGTTGTCCCATTGGGAGCAGGGGTGAGACCTCCGTGAGAAAGAAAGAAGAAGAACAATAAGAGAAACAGATCTCGATCCTCGATCTGCAAGCTCACGGGCTACACTGGTGGCCACTACGCCAACTTCAGCTTTGTGTATAATACAAGGGCGCGACCTCGTTGAGGGTAAAAGACCCAGTTTTGCATTGATTTTTCCGTGTTTTTGTTTCTGTTTTGTCTTTCTTTTTTCATTTGTTTCTCTCTGTTTCTTTCTTTGTATTTGCCATCTTTTTACTTTCTTTCTTGTTCTTATGTTTTAGTCAGATTACTCCTTTTTTCTTCCTTTTTCGTCTTCTTCTCTTTTTTGTTTTCTTTTCTTTTTTGTTCACCTGTTTTTTCGTTTTCATTTGGTTTTTCTTTGTTTCTTTCATTGTTTTTATCATTTTTGGGTTTTCTTGGTTTGCATTCTACATTTTTCGTATATGTCATGAAGATTTTTCTAATGCACGTTAATACTTTTTAATATGACGTTATTATTATCTAGGACATGGTTAATAATTTTTCTAGTCATATTTAAATACTTTATAAATGCTGGATTTACATTTTCTAATAATAGTTAATATTTTTAATACACATTTTAAAACATTTTCAAATGCTTGATTAAAAAATTCAAAAACAAGATTAACATTTTTAATAAAAGGTCAATATTTTACCTATACCCTCTTCACAAGAATGCAAATGCTTCAGTAACACTTGTCAAATACAAGATTAACATTTTTTAATACACGCTCAACATTTTTTCTATACACACTTTTAAAAAAAATTCAATGCTTGTTAACATCTTTCGAATACAAGATTAACATTTTTTAATACATAGTCAAAAAAATTCCTACAAACTCTTTTAAACATTTTCGACTGCAAGATTAACATTTTTCTGAATGCATGGTAAAAAAAATTGTATCCACATTTAAAATTTTCAAATGCTTGATTAAACATTTTTATATACTTCTCCAACATTTTTAAAATTTCTTGATTAATATTTTCATATAAAATGATCAAAAGGTTACATCATTTTTTAATACATGGTCAACATTTTTTCTATATAAATTCAACATTTTTAAGCACTTGATTAACATTTTCCAAATACTTGTTTAAAATATTCTAAATACATGATCAACTTTTTTCACACCCATTGTACATTTTTTAATACATTGTTCGTATATGTGATTAACATTTTTTCATACACATTTAACATTTTTGAAATGCACTATTGACATTTTTTAGAACATTTCTGAAAAATATATTTTGTAGTATATATATTTAGAATTTTTGGAGTGTAAACAAAAGTAAGAAAATAAATCAGAAAAAGAAAGCAAAAGGTCAACAAAAAAAAGACGAAAGCCAATTATTTGTTCATGCCCTGGAATTGGTCATGCCAATTATTTGTTAGGGCAAGATTGAGCTCAATCCGAACGGGAGCGCCTATACAGCGCGATACTCGCC
>NC_057813.1:393285276-393305355 GCF_018294505.1 Triticum aestivum
TTTCAGCTTAATTTCAGTTTCAAAAAAATAGGATTTCAGAAAAAGTTAGAAGTTGTCCAATTATTTGTGAATTCAAAAGGTTGTTCCCTATTTGAAATTTCTTCAGGAAATGATAAATTCTCAAGAATTCAAAAAATGTTCACAATTTCGAAAATAATGTTCATGTGCAAAAAATATTTATAAATTTCTAGAAAATGTTCACCATATTCAAAAAATGAGCAGGAATTTTGAAAAATGTTCCCCAAATTCACAAAATGTTCGCAATTTCAAGAACTATGAAGGAACTAAAAAATGTTCGTCAAAAACAAAAAAAGCTCGGAATTTCAAAAAATGTTCAGAAATTTCAGAAAATATTCGCCATTTACAGAAAAATTTACACAATTTCAAGGATTGTTCGTGATTTTGAAAAAAAAAACCATGATTATATAAAACATTTGACAGGTTTAAAAACTGTTCATGATTTCATAAAATTGTTTACTTTTTCAAAACAATATTCACGAATTTGTAAAAAAATATTCAGCAATTTGAAGAATGTTCATAATTTCGAAAAAAAATCGCAATTTTAAGGAAGTTTGTTCGTAAAATTGATACATGGCCGAACTTTTTTCAGAAAAGGTGAAAATAAGGAAAAAGTAAAAAAAACAGAACATTAAAGAAAAGAAAAAATAAAAGAGTTAATTGGAAAAGTTAAACAGAAAAAGGAAATAAAAAACGGAAGAAATAAACAAGAAAAAACCGGTTCTGGGAAGGTTCTAGAACCTTCCCAAAACCGGTGGGGAGGAATCCCTATATGGGCCGGTCCAACGGACGCTGGGGGAGGGGAAGAGACCTCCTATAATCCGCACTCTGTGGGAAAGTGTCGTGGCTTCGCACAGGCGGCCTCCGGCTGGGCTGGCCCAGTACCGCCAGCGGACTTGTATTGTAGCTCAAAAAAAACGACTTTGCATGAAATCGAACCAGGGATCTCGTGCTGCAAAATAGAATTTGCGACCAGCTGAGCTAGCGATCTTTTCTAGTAAGATAGCAGCGTCAATCTTTAAGAACCAACACACAGGGCAGTTCCGAATTATTTTTGTAATTTCGAATTCATTTTTTTAACAAAAAATGAGTATTTTCTGACACGCGAATACCTTTCAAATTTCAGAATGGTTTTTTATAAACAGAAATGTTTAAGAAAATAATTGACATTTTTCGTAATCAGGAACAATTTTTTAAACGAGAATTTTTTTTCAAATTTCAAAATAAAACTGGGGAAATACAAACATTTTAAACTCCTGACAAAATATGCAAAACATGAACTTTTTTATTGAAATTTCTGAACAATTTTTGACAAGGGAGTTTTTTTTTGAAACTTCAGAAAACGAAAACATGAACATTTTTTGAAACCGGAACATTTTTTGAAAACTTGTGAAATTTTGGAGCAGAAATTATTCCGAACTTTTTTTGTGAGAACACAAACAATTTTTTGAATAAGTGAAATTTTTTTGAAAAATGTATGCGAACATTGTTTTTGGAAAAAATGATCGTCTTGGAATTTTTATCATTTTTAGAAGCAAGAACATTTTTTGAAAGTCACGAACATTTTTTTAACTCCCGAACATTTTTTGAAAATTTTGAACAAAAGCATTCGCAACATTTTAACCAAAACAAGAACATTTTTTGAAAATAATGAACTTTTTCGAATTTATGAACAATTTTTTAAAACGACTATTTTTTAAATTTTGAACATTTTTAAAGGCATGAACATTTTCAAAATTTAAGAGCAATTTTGGAACATGAACTTAGTTTAAAAAAGATAAAATAACCTTGAAAAGGAAAAAATAAAAATAATAGAAAAAAAAGAATAAAAGAATAGAAAAAGAGGAAAAAGAAACAAAAACTAAAAAAAGAAAACAGAAAAACCAGCAAAAAAACAAAAAACCCGGTGTGGGGAACCTTCTAGAAGGTTCCCAAAACCGGCTGGCTGTTGCAATTGTACACTCAACTGGGCCGACCCATCACATCGCTGCTCAGTCGCTCGCGTATGCGAAGCGCCGGCAGTTTGACGCAAAGAGCTTCAAATAGGATTTCCCGAAGGGGAACGCGCCAAGGGAACTCCTATTGGACACTCGCTGCGGCAAGCAGTCGGCATTTCACACACGAGCAGCTTGGCTGGGCCGGCCCATATTGCGGGTGCGGCACATTCGTAGGTTAAAAATCGCGAAAAAGGAAAAAGGGTACTGGAATCGAACCCAAGACTTCCTATTGCTAAGCGCGATGAGCTAGCCGCCCCAACTAGCTACTTCTTATGGTAAATTGGCAGCGCGAACCTAAAGAAATTAACGGTAGCGAGAAAACATAAAATCTGAATACGCAAAATTACGATGAACCAAGGTGTGAGCGAGGCACCTCTCAATACAACTAGGTAGTCAAAAAAGGTAGCCCAACAAATATGAACTATAAACCGCGACAAAGGCTATAATTAAAAAAATTCAAACGTGAATTCTTTTGGCAAAAAGTAAATATTTTCTGAAACGCACCCATTTTATAATTTGTGAACAAAATTTTAAAAATTAGAACATTGTATGAAACCGAAAACATGTTTTTGGAATAAAAAAGGAAGAAAACTGAAATTGCGAACATTTTGTTTAAATGCGACCACTTCAAAATTTGTGAACAATAATTTTAAAATTCGAACATTTTCGTAATTTCATACGAGAACATTTTTCAAATTTGCGAACACTTTTTTGAAAAACAGAATAGAATTGAAAACCCAAACATTTCGAATTTCCCAAAACATCTTTCGAAGACATGAACATTTTTGGAATTTGTGAACAAATTATTTAAAGCACGAACGATTTTGAATCTTGAGAACAAATTTGGAAGCGCCAACTATTTTTTCAACCACGGACATTTTTTGAATCTTGAGAACAAATTTTGAAATGGAAAACAATTTTGAAATATTCCGAACAAATTTGGAAGCGCGAACAATTTTTTAAAGCACGAACATTTTTTCAATCTTGAGAACAAATTTTGAAACGAAGAACAATTTTGAAAAATCCCAAACAAATTTGGAAGCGCGAACATTTTCTTTAAAAAGTGAACAAAATATTGAAATCTGCTACATTTTTTGAATTTCGAAAGTTTTGAACTTTTCTGTGTAACGAGAACATTTTTTGAATTTTGAGAACATTTTTTCAAAAGCTGAACATTTTCTGAAAACATGAACAAAATTTCAAATTTTCGATCTTTTTGAAGAAAAAAGAGAAGAAAAGAAAAAGAAATAACAAAGAAAATCCTTTTTTTGTAAAACTGCAAACATGTTCTGAAAAAGAAAAAGAAACTTGAAAAATAAAAGGTAACAAAAAAGAAAAAATGAAAAAGAAACAGAAAACGAAAAAACAATCAGGAAAGTGTAAAAAAATGGAAAACCAATAAAAGAAAAAAAACGGTTCATGGAACCTTCTAGAAGGTTCATAAAACCGGAGTGGGCAGTTTGTTTGCTATGTACGTAAGTGGGCCGGTCCAAAAGCATCGCTCGGTCGCTCGCTGTGTGCGAACCGCCGGCAGTTTGCCGCAATGAGCGGCCAATAGGATTTTCTACGCGCCAACTCGCTAGCGAGCGACCTATGCGCCATAAAGGGATCGCCAATCCAAACAGCCCAGTTGCCGCGCCATGGGCGCCATCAAGCTCAGCTGGCACGCACTATGGGCCGGCCCAGTTAACCTCAGCTCGCTCGTTTAATTCCAAACTTCTAGGTCGGTGGCTCACCTGGTTCGACCGGTTGACCAATAACTTATTGACGGTTGAAGAGTCAAACCGTTAACCATTCACTTTTTAAAAAGTTCAAATTTTTAAGAAACAGAAATAAATATGTTAGCAAAATTAACAAAAATCATAAATTTCAAAAAGAACGTGCCTTTGAAAATTCATGATTTGTCTTTTTAAAATCCATGAAATATGGGGAAAATGTTCACAATTTTGAAATAAAATCATTAATTCGAAAAATTTCATGAAATTTGGGGAAAAAAGTTCGTGAATTTGACTACAAGTGACACGGATTTGGGAAAAAAAATCACGCATTTAAAAAAATCAATTTTGAATTAAAATTTTCATTTATTAGAATAAAGTTCACTGGATTTTGAAAAAAAAGTCACGGATTTGAAAGAAGTTCATCGACTTTGATAAAAGAATTCACAAATTTGAAAAACATTCATCAATTTTGAAAAAGTGCCACGAATTTGGAAAAAATGTGAACAAATAAAGTTAACGAATTTGAAAAAAGATCACCTAATTTTGAAAAAAGGTTCGCGGATTTGTGAAAAGTATGTTGATTGTGATAAAAATAAATTTCAAAAATTTGAATGAAGTTAATCAATTTGATAAAGTTCCCAATTTGAATAAAGTTCCAAATTTTATTATTTTTCTATGCATCTTAGAAAATAAAAAGAAAAAAGAAAAAAGAAAAAAGTAAACAAAAAATTAACAACCCGAGCGAAAAAAACAGATGAAAAATTGGACAAACAAGAAAAGTCTAGAAGGCGCAGAATAAGAAGCAACAGAAGTATTAGAAAGCATAGTGTGTGAGCCGTCCGAGTTGGTTACTGAATTTGGAAGAAGACGGTGAGGTTCTAAGTTTGAACCTCACGACCCGCGTGACCTTTTGAAGGTTGAAAAAGAAGAAAAATGGGCCGAGCCCAGGACACAGAGGGTGTACGCCGGTTTATTCATGTGCCTTAAAGTGGAGCAGGGGAAGGGAATGCTCTTTTGCTGCTGACTATCTTGTATGGGCTTCTTCGATCCCGACAGGTGGGGCACAATCAGGGCAAGTTTGATGAGGATAATGGTATGTCAGAGGATGATATCGATCCAGGTGCGGCGACCAAGTGTAACGAGCTTAAAAAAATTCAGAACGCCGCACCCCATGCCTAGTCAGGATCCACCTTGTGATGCTACCGATGCATCGAACTCCCCGACATATTTTAAATGTTCAGAACTTTTTTAAATAAAATAGCACATTTACACAAAATAAATGTATGTTGTCATAAAATTTCAAATTAAAATTTTAAAATAGTGTATGTTGTCTCAAAAACTCAAACTAAAATTCAAAACATAGCTCAAAAAACAAAATGACAAATTTGACAATAAATAGTACACCCCTCAACTCTAGCCCTAGTCTAATTTACACCCCCAACTCCAATATCATCTAGTTTACACCCCACAACTCTCAAAACCAGCTAGAATTCAACCCTCCCCTCCCTGTTGACCGGTTTTGACCTGTTGACTGGGTGAACAGTAAATTTAAAAGGAATAAAAAATTTAAAGAAAACATGTTTAACCGAGTGAACAGTAAATTCACAAGGATATAAATAAAAAATTCAAAAAATAAATTTGTTTTTTTATTTTTTATTTTGTTTGGTGAACAGTAGATTCAGAAAAATAATAAAAAACAAAAAAAGACAAATGTGACGTCTGTGAAACAGTTAACAATACATACTGTTCGGGACAATCTTTTTTGTTGAGAGACCACTCAAATATCCAAACAAGCTGAAAAATCGGCGCGGACATCACGCATTGAAAATCATCCATGCAAAAATAATTCCGTTTTTTTTGAAAAATTTAGTATTTTTTTGAATTTACTATTCAGCCGGTAAAAAATCAAAAATGTTTGTTGAATTTTATTTCCAACTTTTTTAAATTTACTGTTCACCCATCGACAAACAAAATTATTTTTTGATTATTTTAGTTATTGTTCAGCCAGTCAACGGGTCAAATCTGGTCAACTGTGTCAAAACTGGTCAATATGGAGGCGAGGTTGAATTTTGGCCGGTTTTGAGAGTTAGGGGGTGTAAACTAGACGGTATTGAACTTGGGGGTGTATATTAGACTAGGTCTAGAGTTAAGGGGTGTAATATGCACTTCTCTCCTTTAGATTTGACCCCTTGTCACATTGATGTCTAATTAATCACCTTTGTATCTCGAGCAGTGTTTTGAATTTTGATATAAAATCTTATGATAATATACATCGATGTTGCATCAATATGCTAGATTTTAGAAGAAAAGAAACCCTCGGGTTTTCGGGGCATTGCATTCTCACCCATCTCTTCATACTCAAGCGACGTTCTCTCTTCTACTTCGTTGACTCTCGCTTTCGCGGTTGCCTCTCTAAGGCGGACACTATCCTATCAATGCATTTTGGCATCCCACACCTTTATTTTTTTGCGAGAAACTTTCAGTCTATTCATTTTCAATCATGGTGGTTCAAAGAATAACAGTGGTAATAAAAACTTAGCCCCCTTTCGTACAACCTGTTCTCTCTTTGTGAAAGGCCTCTGATTTCATGATCTAATTTGAAGAACTGGCTTAAGATCGTAGCTCTAGTTGAAAAAATCCCCCACTCAAGTTAGGCCCTGGAAAACCAACCAAAGAATGGAAGGAATGCGCGATGGAGGCCCTCGTAAATTATAATTTGAACTATAGCCAGGGCAAATCTCTTAATATCGGAGGTTGGTTTCTAGGCAGGTGCATAGGAGCCGTCAAAGGAAAGGCGAGAAGCCTTGGCTTTGATGCACCCCGATTTATACAAAAAGGATCAGAGGTCAAATTAGTTAACGAATTATGATATTTGTGAAACATACATAATGTGCTACCCCTCCGTTCCATAATGTAAGACTTTTTTTGATACTACAATAGTCAAAAAAATATGTTACATTATGAAACGGAGGGAGTAGATTTTTAAACAAGGGAACTTCAATGAAGCCAGATTCTATTTTTTAAACAAGGAATTTCAATGAAGCCAGATTCTATTTTTGCAAATGCTGCAGCGACTTCTTTGACAGGAATTCATCAATAAAAAAAGTGGAAGAGCATGAAGCTTCATTCCCTTGCAAGCTGATATGGCGCCTGGCATTCCACATTCAAAACAAGCAATCTCGGGCCGCAGCTTCTAAGAATCTCAGCTAGCAGGTTTTGCAGCGACCCTCCCCGAGAGGATAACTAAGGGCGTGTTTGGTTGCCCGCATAAGATCCAACCAGGCCCGCGCGTGAAGGATTCGGCCTGTTTGGTAGCCTGCATACATTATTGGGCCTACATCGCATGCTTCTTAAAGCATCTCAGGGCCTGGCTCACTGAAAACGCACGAATCGGCAGTTTCTCTAGGGACAGGCCCGAGCGGTGCACGTGGGCGGGCGCGGCTGCACGCGCGCGGCCACGCTCGAGAAGCCGCGTTGCTTCCCGAAGCACCGGCAGTTATTAGCCTCACCGCCCCTCACCGCTCCCTCTCCCCACTCTTCCCCACTCTTCCAACTCTCACCGGCGGCGGCGGATTGGAACAGAGGAAGAAGACCACCGGACTCCATCACCAGCGACGGCGGATCAGAGCAGAGGAAGAAGACCACCAGACTCCATCAATGGTGGTAAGCACTTCTCTCTCTTCGACATGAACACTTGATTCGATCCACGGCGATAGATTTGATCCACGGCGGACGAGAATGGGGAACAGAGGTAGCTAAGCATAGGGGTAATTCATACTAGTTCATAGCAGTTCATACGAGTTCATACATAGCAGTTCATACATGCAAGATCGGTAGATTTCGCGATTGGGGGATAGGGGAATAGGGGGAAAGGGGGTACAGAACGGACACCGGCTGACCGTGGCGGCCGTCACCGGCGTGCGGAGCGGCTGGTCGAGCCGCTGGCCTTCATCTTCTTATTCATCGCCGTGCGGTCCGGCGGGTCATCCTCGGCGGAGTCGAGGTCGGTCTGCCAAGTAGGACGGACTGGCTTCGGTGCCCTAACCGCCTCTTCTTCCTCCTCCTTAGACTCCCCGCCAATGACCGCCGACGGCGCGATACCCGTCCCCAGTACACTGCGGCACGGCGGTCATTAGGAGCCCAGTAGGTCTTGTACTTGCACCACTTCTTCCTCTGTTTAGGGTCGTCGGAGACGGCCTGATTCATGGCCCAGCAAATGATGTCAACTGCCATCGCACCCTTCGCTGGGTCAGGAATCAGTGTCTTCAGCTCATCTTTAGTGGCCTTCATGAGCACGACATTGGATTCGTTCTGCATGTCCAGCATGGAGCCGAAGTTCGAGCACACCTCCATGGTGTTCTCGAACTTGGTCCGATCACCAGCCGTCCACCCGAGAAAGAAGGCCCTCCAGCCAATACCCCAAGGGAAGGGGTTGCCGTTGGAGCTGGAGCTAGAGCTCATGGCGATAGGGAGGAGGAAGGTTGACAGTGAGAGAAGAGAGGGGGTGGGTAAATAGTGGTGGGTAGGGTGAGTAAATATAGGGGGTGGAGAGGAGGAGAAGAGTGACAGTCATGTCGTTTTAACTACAAGCTCTTGAATTAGCCATGAACTCTGTGCAATGCCTGATTCCATGACTTGTGTGCAGATCGAGGATAGCAATGAGATGGGCACGGAGGTACTCTCGGCCGTTGATAGCAAGGGCAAGCAGCCCCTTCACCCAATGCCTGACGAGGTTGAGCTACCGCCCACCACCGAGGAAGACCCGAAAACGCGTGAGGGTGGCGACGACGAGGGCATGGAGGAGCCCCTAGCAACAAGTGCCGCAACTACGGCCACTACCATCAAGAGGATGACCCAACTCACTTCCGCAAGGTCATCCTTGCACCGAAGCTTGAGTGCATCCCCATGCCCCTGGACTTCACCAAGCACTTCGTCGCGGTGCCGACGGAGTTCAAGCTCAGGAAGAACACCGACTGCTCCTGGAAGGTAACGGTCAAGCTGATGAACGGCAGGGTGACCCTAGATCAGGGTTGGGCCACCTACGCAGCCGTTCATCAGATCAACATCGGCTACATGGTGATGTTCAAGCTCCTCACTCCCGACACCCTCAAGGTCATCATCTTCGACGACGATAGCATTGAGGTCATCAACAAGTGCGGGAAGCACAACGAAGCCTTCGCCGCCAAGGAGTAGGGCCGGGGCACCTTCTTTTTAATTACTATCGAGTCTGCTTTGAACTGTTTATGGTTTATGCGTTGAAATGTTATATCTGTGGTACTGCTTATATCTGAATTATGCTAGTTGATGCTCTGTTTATACTCTGTTGTGCTTATGATGTGTGATGCCAAAGTGTGGTGGTAACCTCACCAACTAGCCAAATAGATTACCACACATCAGGCCTTGCATATAATAAAACACCATGCCTTGGGTTTGTGGACTAACATGCAGGCAACCAAACACCAGGCAGTGTGGTTCAGCCCATGCAGGTAAGAGGGCATGCAGGCAACCAAACAACATGCATATGGTGCATTTGAGGCTGCATTTGCATAGCCAGGTTGGATGGAGAAATTTATGCAATGCGGGTACTGTAGCACACGGCAACCAAACACGCCTTAGGAAGCTCACTCTAATTAGACCAGCTGCAATACGTTGGATGTTAGGATCCTCCTAGCATGTACACGTACAGAGGCTGCCCCTTGGACCAGCCCATGGACTTGGCCCTCGGTGCAGCTACTTAAGCATGGTGTACAGAAGGAGAGGGTATCCAGTGGATCACGAACGAACCGACGACGGCTCTTTCCTCCTACCTTCTTCCCCCTGTTGCAAGCTTCCTCTGTTCTTCTCATCCATTGTGTAATTCCTCTGTAATCACTACTCTATATTGCTACTCGTGAGAGAGATCGATCTATACAAGCTAGCTACCATCACCTCTCTTACATCTGGTATCAGAGACCAGCCACCACTCCTTCCCTATGCGTTTCGCCAAGCTCGTCGGCATCGGGCAGCCATGGATCCATGGATGCAGGCGTATCTCGAGCGGATCGACACCATGCTCGATGCCTACACAGACGCCACCAGGTCCCTCACCGAGAAAGTGGACGCTCTGGTCGTCGTCTGGCGGCCAGACCTGGAGAAGAGGTCCTCCCACACCGCCGTCGTCCACGGTCCACCGGCGCCGACCTCGGCGCTCGAGACCACTACTGAGGCGTCTGAACCCGTCCCTAACATCTACTACTCCACCACCAAGGCCCAGGAGATCCCCACGGTCGCCCATGATGCAACTCCGATATGCATTCCGATGGTGCCTGTCACCTGTTCGACGGATTGCCCGACCCAGATCGACGCCATCGACAGCGCCGACGAAGTCCATGACGCCGCCAGCGTCGCAACAGAGGTTCGCAACACTACAACCGCACTCGGCCCCGAGCTCGCGGTCGACCTCTGCAACACCTGTGGTCACTATGGCAAGTTCGACGGCCTCAACATCCCCGTGAAGGCCAGCATCAGCCCGCCGCCCCACGTCCAGGATGCATTCCCAAATTCCACAATCAGCAATTGTCGTGCCGATGTTGCCGGGACGGACGAGTACGCACTCGTGGAGGCCACTCCAGACGTCGCCATTGAGCTTGCCATCCTCCCAGGCGTCTCCTCCTTCATGAACAAACTATTCTGGAAGCATGACATGGACGTCTCGCCGCCCACAAGGCACAAAGGGCTGCCAATACGGCCGACACCATGGCCGTCATTTTTGGTGCATCATAGTGCAAAGGGGAACGAGATTCGACCCACTCCGTGGCTATCGTTTTCTTGCTCTCATGAAGGTATGACTCTGAATCATGAAACTCTGCTGCCTCATGTTACATGTGTGATGAAGAAATTACTTGCTAGAGGATGCACTGATTTCACACTCGGAAAGACTGGTTTACCCAGATTTCACGTTGATAATTCCGCGTATAGTTCTAAGCAAGTTGGTGATCTTTTGGTGCACCGACCGCTTGTGATACTGAAGCATAGGGGCTGCCTAAAACCTTTGAGCAGCAAGACTGAAGTACCTTGTTGGTGTGATCACTTCATCAGCAGAAGTCCACAAATATCCCAGGCAATGCATTGCCAACTAGTAAATGAGCTGAAACCTTCTTGGCTGCTGAATTATTTATCTGTTGTCCTGAATTCTTTCTCAACATTCTCAAGATATTTGCCAAGGGTAGAGCAGGTGCCCAGTATTTTTCTGAAGGTTGTTTCCAGGATCCGTATGGTGCCAATAGATATTCTTATTCTGAGCAATCGGTTAATCCTATTACCTCTCTCATGGTTGTCCACTGTTGTGGCCTGATTCCCGTGGAGGAGCACTTCAATTGTGTGCAAAATACCGAGTTGCAGTTTTCCTATTTACTAGCTGGAAGAACATATACTGATAAATGGTTAAGTCAAAAAGGTTCCGAGGGAATTGAGTGCTTGGATATCTTGTTGATCAGTCTACAGTGTATTGACGACCGCCTAGCAGAAATTATGTTCGATGAGATTGCGCTGCAGCTTGCTACACATTGCAAGGAATTTGGCATTGCAGGAGAGGTGTTGAACAGCTATGTTTCTCCTGTTGCTTCAGTGGAGCACCCACCCTGTACTTTTGGGCAGCTTATCCTATTTGTGTCAATGCACTGGAACAATTCATGTCGGAAGGGATTCAAAAGAAGTGGTCATACTGCAATCAGCTTACACGTACAAGAGTAATTCACTAGTGTGTGAAACTGCTAGTTCAGTTAAAGGGTTGACTGGATTGAAATCTGAGGATGTCGGGTCTAACTCAATAACATTCTCAAGGAGGGAGGGGTGTCATCGCTGTCGCAGCCCGCTTCGCGCAAAGCTCCATCGACCACAAGTACTACATTGACTTTAACAATGACTACTTCCTCGACAGTTCCTTCGGTGGGATCGCAATCGTCCATAACTACTACTCCCATGTTGTTAAAGCCATCTCTGCCTTTAGCTGCCGCTACGACTTTGAGCCAGTCAAGGACCATCGAGTGCAATGGGACCCGGGCGATTTTCGGTGGCACCGGCTTGGGGTCAAGCCGGATTTCAAGGAGGGAGGGATGTTAGGAGCCTCCTAGCCTGTACACGTACAAGGGCTGCCCCTTGGACCAGCCCATGGACTTGGCCCTCGGTGCAGCTACTTAAGCGTGGTGTACAGAAGGAGAGGGTATCCAGTGGATCACGAACGAACCGACGACGGCTCTTTCCTCCTACCTTCTTCCCCCTGTTGCAAGCTTCCTCTGTTCTTCTCCTCCATTGTGTAATTCCTCTGTAATCACTACTCTATATTGCTACTCGTGAGAGAGATCGATCTATACAAGCTAGCTACCATCACCTCTCTTACATCTGGTATCAGAGACCAGCCACCACTCCTTCCCTATGCGTTTCGCCAAGCTCGTCGGCATCGGGCAGCCATGGATCCATGGATGCAGGCGTATCTCGAGCGGATCGACACCATGCTCGACGCCTACATCGACGCCACCAGGTCCCTCACCGAGAAAGTGGATGCCCTGGTCGTCGCCTGGCGGCCAGACCTGGAGAAGAGGTCCTCCCACACCACCGTCGTCCACGGTCCACCAGCGCCGACCTCGGCGCTCGAGACCACTACTGAGGCATCCGAACCCGTCCCTAACATCTACTACTCTACCACCAAGGCGCAGGAGAACCCCACGGTCGCCCATGATGCAACTCCGATATGCATTCCGATGGTGCCTGTCACCTGTTCGACGGATTGCTCGACCCAGGTCGACGCCATCGAGAGCGCCGACGAAGTCCATGACGCCACCACCGTCGCAATGGAGCTTCACAACACTACAACTGCACTCGGCCCCGAGCTTGCGGTCGACCTCTGCAACACCATGGCGACCACCAAGGTAGCCACCTGTGGTCACTACGGCAAGTTCGACGGCCTCAACATCCCCGTGAAGGCCAGCATCAGCCCGCCGCCCCACGTCCAGGATGCATTTCCAAATTATTCCACAATCAGCAACTCCCGCGCCGATGTTGCCGGGACGGATGAGTACGCACTCGTGGAGGCCACTGCAGACGTCACCATTGAGCTTGCCATCCTCCCAGGCGTCTCCTCCTTCATGAACAAGCTATTCCGGAAGCATGACATGGACGTCTCGCCGCCCGCAAGGCACAAAGGGCTGCCAATACGGCCGACACCATGGCCGTCATTTCTGGTGCATCATACTGCAAAGGGGAATGAGATTCGACCCACTCCGTGGCCATCGTTTTCTTGCTCTCATGAAGGTATGACTCTGAATCATGAAACTCTGCTGCCTCATGTTACATGTGTGATGAAGAAATTACTTGCTAGAGGATGTAGTGATTTCACACTCGGAAAGACTGGTTTACCCAGATTTCACGTTGATAATTCCGCGTATAGTTCTAAGCAAGTTGGTGATCTTTTGGTGCGCCGACCGCTTGTGAGACTTAAGCATAGGGGCTGCCTAAAACCTTTGAGCAGCAACACTGAAGTACCTTGTTGGTTTGATTACTTCATCAGCAGAAGTCCACAATACCCCAGGCAATGTATTGCCAACTAGAAAAGGAGCTGAAACCTTCTTGGCTGCTGAATTATTTATCTGTTGTCCTGAATTCTTTCTCAACATTCTCAGGATATTTGCCAAGGGTAGAGCAGGTGCCCAATATTTTTCTGAAGGTTGTTTGCAGGATCCGTATGGTGCCAATAGATATTCTTATTCTGAGCCAACCGGTTAACCCTATTACCTCTCTCATGGTTGTCCACTGATGTGACCTGATTCCCGTGGAGGAGCACTTCAATTGTGTGCAAAATACCGAGTTGCAGTTTTGCTATTCACTGGCTGGAAGAACATATACTGATAAACGGTTAAGTCAAAATGGTTCCGAGGGAATTGAGTGCTTGGATATCTTGTTGATCAGTCTACAATGTATTGACGACCGCCTAGCAGAAATTATGTTCGATGAGATTGCGCTGCAGGTTGCTATACATTGCAAGGAATTTGGCATTGCGGGAGAGGTGTTGGGCAGCTATGTTTTTCCTATTGCTTCAGTGGAGCACCCACCCTGTACTTTTGGGCAGCTTATCCTATTTGTGTCAATGCACTGGAACAATTCATGTCGGAAGGGATTCAAAAGAAGTGGTCATACTGCAATCAGCTTACTCATTGGCAATGCATGGCGACGGTGTTCCAATCTCCTTGAAAATTGCATAATGATCCTCCGAGGTCTATTATGGTGCTTGTGGTTTGTGAGAGAGTACAATGAAGATTGTTGTTTCACTAAGCAGCCATTACATGATGGTAAACAGGCTTTCGACACTATGTGCATGTTCTATTAGTACGGCTCTTGTACTACACCTATCTTGCGACAATGGATGCACATCTATTTCAGAGCATGCAGAGAATGGGTTCCCTGAGCACAGAAAGTTCGAGCATTATTTTTCTTCAGTCAATGCAACTTCAGCCATATGTGCTAGTCTGCTGCGTTATCTTCTCAGTGCAGTCCTCTTATGAATTATATGAGCATTGTGTACTGGAGCGTGCTGTCATATTTCTGGGTGTGACAAAATGCAGGGGGCAAATCAGATTATGAGCATGTTAGTGGTATGGATTTTCTGAGTGAAGATGAATTTAAGGGGAATGGTCGTGTGGAGATGCTCAGATTCAGGAGTAATTCACTAGTGTGTGAAACTGCTAGTTCAGTTAAAGAGTTGACTGGATTGAAATCTGAGGATGTCGGGTCTAACTCAAGAACATTCTCAAGGAGGGAGGGGTGTCATCGCTGTCGCAGCCCGCTTCGCGCAAAGCTCCATCGACCACAAGTACTACATTGACTTCAACAATGACTACTTCCTCGACAGTTCCTTCGGTGGGATCGCAATCGTCCATGACTACTACTCCCATGTTGTTAAAGCCATCTCTGCCTTCAGCTGCCGCTACGACTTTGAGCCAGTCAAGGACCATCGAGTGCAATGGGACCCGGGCGATTTTCGGTGGCACCGGCTTGGGGTCAAGCCGGATTTCAAGGAGGGAGGGATGTTAGGAGCCTCCTAGCCTGTACACGTACAGGGGTTGCCCCTTGGACCAGCCCATGGACTTGGCCCTCGGTGCAGCTACTTAAGCGTGGTGTACAGAAGGAGAGGGTATCCAGTGGATCACGGACGAACCGACGACGACTCTTTCCTCCTACCTTCTTTCCCCTGTTGCAAGCTTCCTTTGTTCTT
The DNA here is from genome assembly GCF_018294505.1 of Triticum aestivum. Classification (NCBI taxonomy): domain Eukaryota; kingdom Viridiplantae; phylum Streptophyta; class Magnoliopsida; order Poales; family Poaceae; genus Triticum; species Triticum aestivum. The sequence continues at coordinate 393,300,255 of NC_057813.1, forward strand.
CTCCTCCATTGTGTAATTCCTCTGTAATCACTACTCTGTATTGCTACTTGTGAGAGAGATCGATCTATACAAGCTAGCTACCATCACCTCTCTTACATCTGGTATCAGAGACCAGCCACCACTCCTTCCCTACGCGTTTCGCCAAGCTCGTCGGCATCGGGTAGCCATGGATCCATGGATGCAGGCGTATCTCGAGCGGATCGACACCATGCTCGACGCCTACACCGACGCCACCAGGTCCCTCATCGAGAAAGTGGACGCACTGGTCGTCACCTGGCGGCCAGACCTGGAGAAGAGGTCCTCCCACACCGCCGTCGTCCACGGTCCACCAGCGCCGACCTCGGCGCTCGAGACCACTACTGAGGCGTCCGAACCTGTCTCTGGCATCTACTACTCCACCACCAAGGCCCAGGAGATCCCCACGGTCGCCCATGATGCAACTCCGATATGCATTCCGATGGTGCCTGTCACCTGTTCGACGGATTGCTCGACCCAGGTCGACGCCATCGACAACGCCGACGAAGTCCATGACGCCGCCACCGTCGCAACGGAGGTACGCAACACTACAACAGCACTCGGCCCCGAGCTCGCGGTCGACCTCTGCAAGACCATGGCGACCACCAAGGTAGCCACCTGTGGTCACTACGGCAAGCTCGACGGCCTCAACATCCCCGTGAAGGCCAGCATCAGCCCGCCGCACCACGTCCAGGATGCATTCCCAAATTATTCCACAATCAGCAACTGTCGCGCCGATGTTGCCGGGACGGATGAGTACGAACTCGTGGAGGCCACTCCAGGCGTCGCCATTGAGCTTGCCATCCTCCCAGGCGTCTCCTCCTTCATGAACAAGCTATTCCGGAAGCATGACATGGACGTCTCGCCGCCCACAAGGCACAAAGGGCAGCCAATACGGCCGACACCATGGCCGTCATTTCTGGTGCATCATAGTGCAAAGGGGAATGAGATTCGACCCACTCCGTGGCCATCGTTTTCTTGCTCTCATGAAGGTATGACTCTGAATCATGAAACTCTGCTGCCTCATGTTACATGTGAGATGAAGATTACTTGCTAGAGGATGCAGTGATTTCACACTCGGAAAGACTGGTTTACCCAGATTTCACGTTGATAATTCCGCGTATAGTTCTAAGCAAGTTGGTGATCTTTTGGTGCGCCGACCGCTTGTGATACTGAAGCATAGGGGCTGCCTAAAACCTTTGAGCAGCAACACTGAAGTACCTTGTTGGTTTGATTACTTCATCAGCAGAAGTCCACAAATACCCCAAGCAATGTGTTGCCAACTAGAAAAGGAGCTGAAACCTTCTTGGCTGCTGAATTATTTATCTGTTGTCCTGAATTCTTTCTCAACATTCTCAGGATATTTGCCAAGGGTAGAGCAGGTGCCCAGTATTTTTCTGAATGTTGTTTGCAGGATCCGTATGGTGCCAATAGATATTCTTATTCCGAGCCAATCGGTTAATCCTATTACCTCTCTCATGGTTGTCCACTGTTGTGACCTGATTCCCGTGGAGGAGCACTTCAATTATGTGCAAAATACCGAGTTGCAGTTTTGCTACCCACCCTGTACTTTTGGGCAACCTATCCTATTTGTGTCAATGCACTGGAACAATTCATGTCGGAAGGGATTCAAAAGAAGTGGTCATACTGCAATCAGCTTACACATTGGCAATGCATGGCGACGGTGTTCCAATCTCCTTGAAAATTGCATAAGGATCCTCCGAGGTCAATTATGGTGCTTGTGGTCTGTGAGACAGTGCAATGAAGATTGTTGTTTCACTAAGCAGCCATTACATGAAAGTAAACAGGCTTTCGACACTATGTGCATGTTCTATTAGTACGGCTCTTGTACTACAGTATTCCTATCTTGCAACAATGGATGCACATCTATTTCAGAGCATGCAGAGAATGGGTTCCCTGAGCACAGAAAGTTCGAGCATTATTTTTCTTCAGTCAATGCAACTTCAGCCATATGCGCTAGTCTGCTGCGTTATCTTCTCAGTGCAGTCCTTTTATGAATTACTAGTAATTTGCCCGTGTGTTGCTATGGAATAAAATAGATGTATATGAATATATTACAAAAAAATCATTGCATTTTGTGGAATCCCTACCACATACTCGTTGGGTTCTGTTTCTCTTAATTTGTTTATCTCCTCTTCCATTCCCTCACATTTGTTCTCTCCGGTCACCAACTCTTCCTCTAGCCCCTCCATCACTTCCTCCAACTTTGATGAATCTCATCCATGGATGTTTAGAGCTGAAGAATGGTGACACATTAAGTGACAACGTGGGTTTCACTTTTTAGATGCCACTTTCTTTGAACCCCTAAACACAAACACATATTATTTCTAGCCTCGGTTTCTTTTCCTCCCTAGCATTTTCCACCTTAGCCTTTTAGACACCTAATTTGTTTTGTCCCCCTTTACCACGGTGACAATTTGAATTCATATGGTTAAAAACATAAAAATCACATATGCTCTTAAATGCAATGGCAAAAAGTAATCTGGTGAGCTCTCTCTAAATCAAAATGTCCAAGACAAAACTGGACACCGTGTACATGTACTGTAGATCAGTAGTGTAGTTACTTAGAACTTGGACAATATTCTTGATAATTTTTGCAACAAGAAGTTGAGGGCCACTATGGACTAATTCTGTATAGTATATAATGTTACAGATATGACTGTGATGTTGTGAAAATAAAGTGAATAGTTTCAATAGTCAACATGCTGTAAAGTATCCTCTTAAGTTGAGGCCCTACCGCTGCTATGAGGCAAATTAGTAAATTTACACGCTTGATTGCAAATGGAACAACGGCACATACTTTGTGGTGCTTAAATAAGCTAGGGTGATGTAGTGTCAATTAAAGAGTGGAAGGTGATTATTTTCTAACAATATAGGATGAAAGCACAAGACATTTTGAGATCCTTGGATTCACACGGAACATAACAAAAGTAACACACAGATCAATCAAATACTATATCTTTAAACAAAACAAAACCAGTAATTAGTTTTCGACCATACATTGTACATTACAGCGACAAACATTAGTTCCAAAATGACACCCAATTCAACAGATATGTAGCAGCTTAATGAGCCATGTTACAATAATCAAGAACCAAAATAGACACTTCTTTCCATCTATGCATTCTTGCTGGCAAGAGTCACAGCTCAAGTCTTCTTTCTCCTAAGTGCATTTCTTGCTTCTTTGTCTTAGATTGGATCTTTCAGTACTACAGAGGAACAATGCAAGCACAAAACATTCGAGCAAGAATATCTGAAAGTGCGTCATCTACCGTCCTTGGTTCAAAAGGTCTAGACAAAAGGCTCCAACATCATGCCATACTACTAAAGCTTGCTCCTGATCCATGAGTGTTTTACTAAGATCGTTGTCGATCCTGCAAAAGTATTTATACTTAAATTTGGCATAAATGTGTTCCTTGCATTACCTCTGATCCATCTGACGCCAGCTGCAATAGAGCAGTGCTATCCAGACGACATTATTTGGACGATTTGCAGCCGACGATTGAATCCAGCCGTGCAATCTTGTTCACGGCAGAGCAACGGCCGGTGGATTCTTTAATCGTGCACAGATCGTCCAAAAGTTTATCGTGTGTGAAGCAGTTTCGGCTGCAATATTTGGACCAAAGTACCCCTTGCTAAAAACAGTAGTATGCAGATCGTGCTCTACTTGAAGACAAAACGATGATTAATATATATAAATGATGCTATGGATACATGATACAATTAGATTATCTATAACGAATAAACCAGCACCATCCTTACCAACTTCATGCTTTACTCTCAGCATGGTAACTACAACGATGGTACACGCCTCAACACTTATCGGCCAAGTGGTTTGATTATTGTCACTAACTAATTTCTGAACTTATCTGTATACTAACTGTTTGAAGTAAGCACTAAAAAGTACATGCTGCTCATGTTCAGGGAGATGACGTACTTTAGAGAACCCATACATAACAGACAAAGTTTCAAAACGTACAAGAAGTCCAAACATCATGGATAAAATTAGAATCCAAGATTCTTGTCTCGTGCACACATTCATCTACAACCACGAGCTGCAGTTCACTTAATTATGAAGTATGAACTAACTCATCAAGGACTCAGTTAAGCATCAGCAGGAGTAAGACAGAGGAGGTGGAAATGCGCTCGGATGGAAGCAAATCAGAGCAGAGCACGACGTACTGTCCACATGTTTGTCGACATGGTGGCATTGCGCTCCTGAGGATCCGGTGCAGCTCTGGAGCGAGAGCGCCGACATGGGGTGTGACCTCCATGCGGTCTGGTGATGGCAGGTGGGCAGTGGGCATGCCCGCAGGGTGTGCGGCCTCCAGACAGTCGCAAGTACGGCGAACGAGCACGCTTGAAGAGGTTGCGGCTTCCGCGATTCATTGACGGTGAGCTAGTAGTACTGGCAGCGGTAGTGGCCACCACGCGGCACGGGTGACAGCGAGCGAGCAGGGCATCAGACACAGAGCGTGATGGACAGAAAGAAAGACACAGGAAGGGAGAGGGATGAAGAAGCTGGGAGAATTGGGGCGGTGTACATGACGATCTGAATTTTGAACTAAGATTGGGAACACCCATGTCAGGGGAAGGGGTATTGGGGGAGGTTGGCGGCATGGGGGAAGCTGGCGGCAGCAAGACACATTAGAGGGAGGCCGTGAGCAGGGGAGGTAAGAAGGCTTGGTTGCCTGGCTGCCGGTACGTGGAGCTCGGCGAGGAGGAAGGAGAGGTCGTGTGCGGCGGGGCTCCTACATCAGAGTCTCGTGTGAGGAAGCAGGAGAGTCCTCGCGGGACTCAAGGGGCGGATGGCGCCGGCGGCGTAGTTGCCGATCGTCGGAGGAGAAGGGGTAGGGTTGGAGGAGAAGGTGGTGGGCGGCGGGTCTGCTGCATCGGAGGAGAAGGCATGAGAGGAGTCGCAGACTCGGCGGAAGGACGGCACCAGCGGCGTACTTGCCGATGTCGGCGTCGTAGGAGACGAGGTAGGGGGAGGAGGAGACGACGGGGAGGTGCGTGTGGCGGTGGCCGGTGAGGTTCCTATGGCAAAGAGGAGGGACGGAGCGCC
>NC_057813.1:393305612-393337578 GCF_018294505.1 Triticum aestivum
CAAATGTGAAGTGGGGTTGGCTCCTATGCGTTGGATGCAGATCAAACGGCCCAAAAAGATAGATGGCAGGCACACCATCACCATCAACTCAGATTTTTATAGGAGTAGAGATAGAGATATGAGCATCGTGTACTGGAGCGTGCTGTCATATTTTTGGGTGTGACAAAATGCAGGGGGCAAATCAGATTATGAGCATGTTAGTAGTATGGATTTTCTGAGTGAAGATGAATTTAAGGGGAATGATCGTGTGGAGATGCTCAGATTCAGGAGTAATTCACTAGTGTGTGAAACTGCTAGTTCAGTTAAAGGGTTGACTGGATTGAAATCCGAGGATGTCGGGTCTAACTCAAGAACATTCTCAAGGAGGGAGGGGTGTCATCGTTGTCGCAACCCACATCGCGCAAAGCTCCATCGACCACACAACGACTACTTCCTCGACAGTTCCTTCGATGGGATCGCAATCGTCCATGACTACTACTCCCATGTTGTTAAAGCCATCTCTGCCTTCAACTGCCGCTATGACTTTGAGCCAGTCAAGGACCATCGAGTGCAATGGGACCCGGGCGGTTTTCGGTGGCGCCGGCTTGGGGTCAAGCCGGATTTCAAGGAGGGAGGGATGTTAGGAGCCTCTACACATACAGGGGCTGCCCCTTGGACCAGCCCATGGACTGCCCTCGATGCAGCTACTTAAGCATGGTGTACAGAAGGAGAGAGTATCCAGTGGATCACGAACGAACCGACGACGGCTCTTTCCTCCTACCTTCTTCCCCCTGTTGCAAGCTTCCTCTGTAATCACTACTACCTCCGTTCGGGTTTATTAATCCCCATTGTATTTCGTGCCAAATTTTGACCATAGATCAAACTAACAAAATGTTCACGCATGTCACCAAACATTATATTTTTGAAAACTATGTTCAAATACGAATCCAATGAGATAATTTTTCTTGACATGCATTAACATTTTGTTAGTTAAATCTTTAGTCAAAATTTGGCACAAACTACAAAGGGGACCTATAAACCAGGAGGGAGGTAGTACTCTATTGCTACTCGTGAGAGAGATCAATCTATACAAGCTAGCTACCATCACCTCTCTTACATTGGGTTTCAATAATCTGCTGCACAAAATCTGGTTTTTGAAAGCTTTATCCTGAGGGACCCTTAAAGCCATTGCAGCAACACAATTCTGGCGCATGCTGCACAAAATCTGGTTTTGGAAGCTGAGCCCAAGGGACACTTCACACCATTACGTCCTAACTCGAACACAGTTCTGGCTCTCAACAAGGATCGCAGCATCAAACATCTCAACCAACGAGAACCTCAAACAAGGCAAAAGCAGAAATCCAAGCCACGGACGAGGCGAAAAGCCAGACAGAAAGGGAGTTGAGTACTGGACTGAACGATTTATATATTCTTCACAAACCACAACCAAAAAAGAGTACTTGATTAGCAACTCCATTACAGATACTAGAGGTTGATGCGGAAAACAGAAGGTAACTCATGTCCAACTAACATGAACCAGGCGTCGTCTGGCGACACCATCCACATTTATTCTTCGCATAGACAAAGCAGGGACACCTCTGACCAGGCGCCACAAACGAAAGCAGAACGCTCTACTGAGTCTTGGCCATGTGGCGGATCAGGTCGACAACGCGGTTGCTGCAGAGGAATAAGATTCAAGTGTCACAGGCTGAAGCTTAAGCGATGAAACAGCATGTTGTAGAAATAAATGCATTATGGCAACTCACCTGTAACCCCACTCGTTGTCATACCACGAGACAAGCTTGACGAAGTGGTCGTTCAGAGCAATTCCAGCCTTGGCATCAAAGATGCTCGACCTGAATGGAGAAAATACAACATGAAGAAAAGTTACTATCTGATAACACCCGGTAGCTCTTGTAAGCAGCATTAAGGCATCAAGCATACCTGCTGTCACCGACAAAATCAGTGGAGACCAAATCCTCCTCGACGTAACCCATGATCCCCTTGAGTTTTCCCTCGGATGCAGCCCTGAAAATAATTTGCATACTCATCAGTGACATTTGAGACACATGGGCAGGCAGGCAGGAATTAGAAGTATATCTTTCTCAACAATAACTCTTAAAATTCTCTTAGGAGATACTGAAGATTTAAGACTTACTTGATAGCCTTCTTGATGTCATCATATGATGCAGCCTTCTCGGTTCTAACAGTGAGATCAACAACTGACACATCCACAGTGGGAACCCGGAAAGACATACCCGTAAGCTTGCCATTCAGCTCAGGAAGAACCTTACCAACAGCCTGAAACCCATCATATCATTAGGTGAAGTGATGTACTCCAATTAAGATAGAAACTGCACGCTACCATAATTACTGCAATCTATTGATCTGGTATTCTGGTCCACCGGAAGACCACAAATGAAATAAGAATGCACTATGTTGATAGTGAAACCAAAGTTATGCAGTTTAGTACGTATATCAATTCAGAATAACAGAATAATCTCGCAAGGAAAACACGGACCCAATATGCACAACACAAGCAATAGGGGAAAAAGTAAGCAATCCATTTAAAATAGTGTCTGAAAACAATTGCACAATGCTGTTCGTGGCATACCTTGGCAGCACCAGTGCTGCTGGGAATGATGTTAAAGCTTGCGGCCCTGCCACCTCTCCAGTCCTTGCTCGAGGGACCATCAACGGTCTTCTGTGTGGCTGAGAGGCAAGTACACCAATGTCAACTTGAAGAGATTACCAAGGCAGATAACTTAAGAGCACTGCCAAACAACCAACAAAATCTTACCAGTGATGGCATGAACAGTGGTCATCAAACCCTCAATAATACCGAAGTTGTCATTAATGATCTGGTGAATGATGATAAACATTATTATAAACTGATCCGCAATTCCAAAAGTAGTCAAGGTAAGAGACAACGAGAAGAAACAAAACATACCTTAGCTAGGGGAGCAAGGCAGTTAGTGGTGCAGCTAGCATTTGAGACAATGTTAACGTCTGAGGTGTACTTGTCCTCATTGACACCAACCACAAACATAGGGGCATCTTTGCTTGGGGCAGAGATGACCACCTTCTTGGCACCACCCTAATATTCAGTTAAGAACGTAAGTTATCATCACATCACTAGTGTTGGAAATACATTGCAAAAGCTAAGTCCCTGAAGAACAGTGGCACTTGCATACAGCTAGCATAAACAAATAATTAAAATAAACTAGAAGAACTCAGTATTTGAGATAAAGCAATAAAATTGATGGTTACTATGACACTTGAGTGGACTACCATGAAGTCAGTATTTCTATACTATTACTATCTATATAGTGTACCAGTTTTGAGATGGATCCAGAGCATCAATCATAACCGTTGGTCTCCAAAATCCAAGGGCTAAGATCAGCCGGATTCAGCATGAACAGTAGACTGGTGTTGCCTCTGCTGTGTTCTAGAATATTCACGTGGCCCTTCCAGGAAAAAGAAAGGCCCATATGTGATGCCTCATGGGCTATATTACTGCTTGAGCGCATGACAACTTGAGCCCAGATAAGAAGGTTTGCGAGGAGAATGGGAAGAAAAAATAATAGAGTAACATACAGTTTTTTAATGAACCTCCAGTATTTTAGATGTGAACGTACAGTTTTTTGTATGAATATTAAAAACAATTGTGGGCGGAATTCCATTTATCAATATCACTTCATTATACTTTTTTCGAGTCACACTCCAAAACAACTCCATTCTTTTAAGACGTGCAATGCACATGCATACATACCAGTACTACTAGCATACCAGAAGCAACCAAACCAACTATACAAATTGGGACAAGCAGCATTGGAGACTCTGCTTTGCTCTCCGCTCCTTGAGGGTGTGTGTGTGTTTTTCTCGTAAATAAATAAATAAATATACATGGAGCAGGACACAATTTCTAATTGAACTACAGGATTCTTTCTCAGCCTTGTATTCAAAGGATCAGAAAAGGCATACATATAGATCAGAAATAGAGTGTGAATGGGCGAAAACCAGAACATCAGTTATACCTTCAAGTGAGCAGCGGCCTTGTCCTTGTCAGTGAAGACACCGGTGGACTCCACAACGTAATCGGCACCAGCCTCACCCCACGGGATCTCCTCAGGGTTCCTTTTAGGCAAAAGAACATCAAAAATTAGTTTCACAACTTAACACAAACCATCCGAAGAGGCTATAATACCAATAGTACCTGACGCCAAAGACGGTAACTGGCTTCTCGCCAAAGAGCAGAGTCTTGTCGTCCTTGAGCTTGATGTCGCTGTGCTTCCAGTGGCCGTGAACGGTGTCGTACTTGAACATGTAGGTCTGCACATTACACAACCCACAGAATTCAACTCGATTAAACAAACCAGCCGAGCAGAATCATGGTATCTAAAGCCATGCTACAGAAGCCGACTAATAATACTAGCAAAATCAGGCCTGAACTCTTAACAAGCTAGAGACCACTCCAAAATCAGGCGAACTCTTATACCTCATACACTAACAGAACAACACAAGCAGCAGGTATGCCAACAGAATAGATCACAGGTAAAACCGCTCTAAAACCTTTTAGAGCACCAGATCTGGCTATCGGAGCGGGTGAAAACCGCAGATCGAGGGGCATACCATGTACTCGGTGGTGATGAAGGGGTCGTTGACGGCGACGAGCTCGACATCGTCGCTCTGGAGGGCGACCCTGGCGACGAGCCTCCCGATCCTTCCGAAACCTGAGCAAAAGCAGCCACTCGAGTCAAAACAGAGGCACACCAGCACGGATCGGTGAATCGAGAGTCGCGCGCGAGAAGGTGACAGAGAAACTCACCGTTGATTCCGATCTTAATCTTGCCTGCATGCGTCCCAGACCACGCAGAAAGAGCAAAAGAGCAAAATCGATCAGCAAAAAACAACCACCAACTAGATCAGGAGGCGAAGCAGCAAGAATTAATTCGACGAGCAATTTACCCATGGCGAGGGAGTGGAACTGCCGCCGACGCTAGACGGAGATGGGAGGTTTGCTGGAGACGGGACGGGAGAAGTGTCTGGAGAGGTGGGGAGGGTTTAAGCCGCCGGTTTTATAAAGCCACGAGAGGAAAAGGCGAAGTGGAATATCGGGAAACTAAACAAATCCAGACGAATTGATTTTTTTAATGTTCAGACGAATTGATTTCGGGCGAGGTGCGCGGTGACCTGTCCCTTCCACGCCTTTCTCAACAGGGCAGAGCCCTCCGGGTGTCTCGATGAGCCGTGGGTCCGCCCTCCGGCGCGGCCCGCGTGTCATTGCGAAGGCTGGGGGTAGGTACACGTCTGGTGGCCGCCCGTGGTTTCTCGGGCAAGATAAAATGCGAGGAGCATTTGCTGCCGTTCGTGCGGCGTGGTTTCTCGCGCAAGAAAGAATAAGAGCATGCTTGGATACGTTTTAGTCCCATGACTAAATGTAGTGGGACTAAAACTTGCTAGTCTCACCCATGCTTGGATCCAAATACTAAAGAGACTAAAATCTAGTTATTGAGCATTTATTATCCTCTAAACCCTCCAATCCAGAACTAAGGAGAGGAATTAAATGAGGAGAGAGAGAGCTAATACATATTTTAGTAAGAGCATGCTTGGATACGTTTTAGTCCCATGACTAAAAGTAGTAGGACTAAAACTTGCTAGTCTCACCCATGCTTGGATCCAAATACTAAAGAGACTAAAATCTAGTTATTGAGTATTTATTATCCTCCAAACCCTCCAATCCAGAACTAAGGAGAGGAATTAAATGAGGAGAGAGAGAGCTAATACATATTTTAGTAGATTTCCCATGACTAAAAGATTTTAGCCTCAAGACTAGTCCTAGCCTCTCTTTAGTCAGGGGTGCTTGGAACTTTAGCCTCTAAAAGAGACTATTTTTAGTCAGACTAAAAATAGTCCCTTGTATCCAAGCACCCTCTAAGTTTCCCATGACTAAAAGATTTTAGCCTCAAGACTAGTCCTAGCCTCTCTTTAGTCAGGGGTGCTTGGAACTTTAGCCTCTAAAAGAGACTATTTTTAGTCAGACTAAAAATAGTCCCTTGTATCCAAGCACCCTCTAAGGCTGGTCACAATGGAGAGGAACTTAGGAGTAACATCACACACTTTAATATAACTTTATTTATGTGGTACATATTTAATAAAGAGAGAGGTGCTTGTGGTAACTAGCTAAGTTACTTGAACATCACACTTCAAAAACAATGAGTCTATAACCTAATAAATACATCGTTGCATGACACTACATAGATATTCCTACCCACTATGGAGGTAGTAACATAGTTTAGGGAAGTGTGTAAGTTACTAGCTTATGTTCTTGCCCATTGTGACCAGGGCATATTTGCTTTCCCTCGGGTGCCAGGGAGAAAAATACTCGGCTTTCCAATAATGCGGCTAAACAAACGAATGCCAAGTGGGATTTGATTTTTTGGACGAGAATTGTTCATTTTGCTTGGGGATAGTGAGTGGGGTTCTGCCTCTACGTGGCTCCGTCTGGATGGTTCTGTGGCTGTGACTGGGATGGATGGCAGGTGGCCCGGAAGGTTGCCTGGCCGTCGACGACGGCAAGCGGCGGCGAACCCCGCGTGTTTGTCCGACGCGACCGTGCGGAATTGTTGGAAATATGCCCTAGAGGCAATAATAAAAGCATTATTATTATATTTCCTTGTTCATGATAATTGTCTTTATTCATGCTATAATTGTGTTATCCGGAAATCGTAATACATGTGTGAATAACAGACACCAACGTGTCCCTAGTGAGCCTCTAGTTGACTAGCTCGTTGATCAACAGATAGTCATGGTTTCCTGACTATGGACACTGGATGTCATTGATAACGAGATCACATCATTAGGAGAATGATGTGATGGACAAGACCCAATCCTAAACATAGCACAAGATCGTATAGTTCGTTTGCTAGAGTTTTCCAATGTCAAAGTATCTTTTCCTTAGACCATGAGATCGTGTAACTCCCGGATATCGTAGGAGTGCTTTGGGTATGCCAAACGTCACAACGTAACTGGGTGACTATAAAGGTAGACTACGGGTATCTCCGAAAGTGTCTGTTGGGTGACATGGATCAAGACTGGGATTTGTCACTCCGTATGACGGAGAGGTATCACTGGGCCCACTCGGTAATGCATCATCATAATGAGCTCAGAGTGACCAAGTGTCTGGTCACGGGATCATGCATTACGGTATGAGTAAAGTGACTTGCCGGTAACGAGATTGAACGAGGTATTGGGATACCGACGATCGAATCTCGGGCAAGTAACATATCGATAGACAAAGGGAATAGCGTACGGGATTGATTGAATCCTCGACATCGTGGTTCATCCGATGAGATCATCGTGGAGCATGTGGGAGCCAACATGGGTATCCAGATCCCGCTGTTGGTTATTGACCGGAGAGTCGTCTCGGTCATGTCTGCTTGTCTCCCGAACCCGTAGGGTCTACACACTTAAGGTTCGGTTACGCTAGGGTTGTAGGGATATGTATATGCAGTAACCCGAATGTTGTTCGGAGTCCCGGATGAGATCCCGGACGTCACGAGGAGTTCCGGAATGGTCCGGAGGTAAAGATTTATATATGGGAAGTCCTGTTTCGGGCATCGGGACAAGTTTCGGGGTTATCGGTATTGTACCGGGACCACCGGAAGGGTCCCGGGGGTCCACCGTGTGGGTCCACCTGTCCCAGGGGCCACATGGGCTGTAAGGGGGTGTGCCTTGGCCTGATGGGCCAAGGGCACCAGCCCCACATAGGCCCATGCGCCTAGGGTTTAAGGGGGGAAGAGTCCTAGGAGGGTAAGGCACCTCCTAGGTGCCTTGGGGGGGAGGGAAACCCCCCTTGGCCGCCGCACCCCCTAGGAGATTGGATCTCCTAGGGCCGGCCACCCCCCCTTGGCACCCCTATATATAGTGGGGAGAGGAGGGACTTCATACCTGAACGCCTTGGCCTTTGGTTGCCTCCTTCTCCCTCCCCAACACCTCCTCCTCCTCCATAGTGCTTAGCGAAGCTCTGCCGGAGTACTGCAGCTCCATCAACACCACGCCGTCGTGCTGCTGCTGGTGCCATCTCCCTCAACCTCTCCTCCCTCCCTTGCTGGATCAAGAAGGAGGAGACGTGGCTATTCCGTACGTGTGTTGAACGCGGAGGTGCCGTCCGTTCGGCGCTGGTCATCGGTGATTTGGATCACGTCGAGTACGACTACATCATCACCGTTCTTTGAACGCTTCCGCTCGCGATCTACAAGGTATGTAGATGCATCCAATGACTCGTTGCTAGATGAACTCCTAGATGATCTTGGTGAAACGAGTAGGAAATTTTTTGTTTTCTGCAACGTTCCCCAACAGTGGCATCATGAGCTAGGTCTATGCGTAGTTCTTCTTGCGCGAGTAGAACACAATTTGTTGTGGGCGTAGATTTGTCAACTTTCTTGCCGTTACTAGTCCTTTCTTGCTTCAGCGGTATTGTGGGATGAAGCGGCCCGGACCAACCTTACACGTACGCTTACGTGAGACCGGTTCCACCGACTAACATGCACTAGTTGCATAAGGTGGCTGGCGGGTGTCTGTCTCTCCTACTTTAGTTGGAGCGGAATCGATGAACAGGGTCCTTATGAAGGGTAAATAGAAGTTGACAAATCACGTTGTGGCTTTAACGTAGGTAAGAAAACGTTCTTGCTAGAACCCTATTTCAGCCACGTAAAACTTGCAACAACAATTAGAGGACGTCTAACTTGTTTTTGCAGCAAGTGGTTTGTGATATGATATGGCCAAAGTTGTGATGAATGATGAATGATCTATATGTGATGTATGAGATGTTCATGCTATTGTAATAGGATTCACGACTTGCATGTCGATGAGTATGACAACCGGCAGGAGCCATAGGAGTTGTCTTTATTCTTTTATATTACCTGCGTGTCATCAAGAAACGCCATGTAAATTACTTTACTTTATTGCTAAACGCGTTAGCCATAGTAGTAGAAGTAATAGTTGGCGAGCAACTTCATGGAGACACGATGATGGAGATCATGATGATGGAGATCATGGTGTCAAGCCGGTGACAAGATGATCATGGAGCCCCAAGATGGAGATCAAAGGAGCTATGTGATATTGGCCATATCATGTCACGTTTATTATTTGATTGCATGTGATGTTTATCATGTTTTGCATCTTGTTTACTTAGAATGACGGTAGTAAATAAGGTGATCCCTCATACTAATTTCAAGAAGTGTTCCCCCTAACTGTGCACCGTTGCGACAGTTCGCTGTTTCAAAACACCACGTGATGATCGGGTGTTTTATTCAGACGTTCACATACAACGGGTGTAAGACAGATTTACACATGCAAACACTTAGGTTGACTTGACGAGCCTAGCATGTACAGACATGGCCTCGGAACATAGAAGACCGAAAGGTCGAGCATGAGTCGTATAGAAGATACGATCAACATGAAGATGTTCACCGATGTTGACTAGTCCGTCTCACGTGATGATCGGACACGGTCTAGTTTAACTCGGATCATGTAATACTTAGATGACCAGAGGGATGTCTAATCTAAGTGGGAGTTCACTAATAATTTGATTAGTTGAACTTAATTATCATGAACTTAGTCTAAAATCTTTGCAATATGTCTTGTAGATCAAATGGCCAACGTAGTCCTCAACTTCAACGCGTTCCTAGAGAAAACTAAGCTGAAAAGATGATGGCAGCAACTATACGGACTGGGTCCGGAACCTGAGGATCATCCTCATAGCTGCCAAGAAAGATTATGTCCTACAAGCACCGCTTGGTGACGCACCCGTTCTCCCTGCAGAACAAGATGTTATGAACGCTTGGCAGGCACGTTTCGATGACTACTCCCTCGTTCAGTGCGGCATGCTTTACAGCCTAGAGCCGGGGCTCCAAAAGCGTTTTGAGAGACATGGAGCATATGAGATGTTCGAAGAGCTGAAAATGGTTTTCCAAGCTCATGCCCGGGTCGAGAGATATGAAGTCTCCGACAAATTCTTTAGCTGTAAGATGGAGGAAAACAGTTCTGTCAGTGAGCACATACTCACTATGTCTGGGTTGCATAACCGCTTGACTCAGCTGGGAGTTAATCTCCCGGATGATGCGGTCATTGACAGAATCCTCCAGTCGCTTCCACCAAGCTACAAGAGCTTTGTGATGAACTTCAATATGCAGGGGATGGAAAAGACCATTCCTGAGGTATTTGCTATGCTGAAATCAGCAGAGGTAGAAGTCAGAAAGGAACATCAAGTGTTGATGGTCAATAAAACCACTAAGTTCAAGAAAGGCAAGGGTAAAAAGAACTTCAAGAAGGACGGCAAGGAGGTTGCCGCGCCCGGCAAGCAAGCTGCCAGGAAGAAGCCAAAGAATGGACCCAAGCCCGAGACTGAGTGCTTTTATTGCAAGGGAAGCGGTCACTGGAAGCGGAACTGCCCTAAGTACTTAGCGGATAAGAAGGCCGGCAAAACCAAAGGTATATGTGATATACATGTAATTGATGTGTACCTTACTAGTGCCCGTAGTGGCTCCTGGGTATTTGATACCGGTGCAGTTGCTCACATTTGTAACTCAAAGCAGGGGCTGCGGAATAAGCGGAAACTGGCAAAGGACAAGGTGACGATGCGCGTCGGGAATGGTTCCAAGGTCAATGTGATCGCCGTCGGCACGCTACCTCTGCATCTCCCTTCGGGATTAGTTTTAAACCTTAATAATTGTTATTTAGTGCCAGCTTTGAGCATGAACATTGTATCGGGATCTCGTTTAATTCGAGATGGCTACTCTTTTAAATCTGAGAATAATGGTTGTTCCATTTTTATGAGAGATATGTTTTATGGTCATGCTCCTATGGTGAATGGTTTATTCTTTATGAATCTCGAACGTGATGCTACACATGTTCATAATGTAAGTACCAAAAGAAGTAAGGTTGATAATGATAGTCCCACATACCTGTGGCACTGCCGCCTTGGTCACATAGGTGTCAAACGCATGAAGAAGCTCCATGCTGATGGACTTTTAGAGTCTCTTGATTATGAATCATTTGACACATGCGAACCATGCCTTATGGGTAAAATGACCAAGACTCCGTTCTCAGGAACAATGGAGTGAGCAACCGACTTATTGGAAATCATACATACTGATGTGTGCGGTCCAATGAGTGTTGAGGCTCGCGGTGGCTACCGTTATGTTCTCACCCTCACTGATGATTTAAGTAGGTATGGGTATATCTACTTAATGAAACACAAGTCTGAAACCTTTGAAAAGTTCAAGGAATTTCAGAGTGAGGTTGAAAATCAACGTGACAGGAAAATCAAGTTTCTACGATTAGATCGTGGAGGAGAATACTTGAGTCACGAGTTTGGCACACACTTAAGAAAATGTGGAATAGTTTCACAACTCACGCCGCCTGGAACACCTCAGCGTAATGTTCGGTGACGCTAGGGTTATGAAGATATGTATATGCAGAAACCCGAATGTTGTTCGGAGTCCCGGATGAGATCCCGGACGTCACGAGGAGTTCCGGAATGGTCCGGAGGTAAAGAATTATATATAGGAAGTGCTATTTCGGGCATCGGGACAAGTTTCGGGGTTATCGGTATTGTACCGGGACCACCGGAAGGGTCCCGGGGGTCCACCGGGTGGGGCCACCTGTCCCGGGGGGGCACATGGGCTGTAGGGGGTGCGCCTTGGCCTAGATGGGCCAAGGGCACCAGCCCCTATAGGCCCATGCGCCTAGGGTTTCCACCATGGAAGAGTCCATGTGGTGGAAGGCACCCCTAGGTGCCTTGGGGGGGAGGGAAACCTCCCCTTGGCCGCCGCCCCCCCTAGTAGATGCCATCTACTAGGGCCGGCGCCCCCCTGGCACCCCTATATATAGTGGGGGGGAGAGGAGGGATTTTACACCAGCCCCTGGCGCCTCCACCTCCCCCCGTTACGTCTCTCCCTCGTAGTCTCGGCGAAGCCCTGCTGCTGTGACGCCCTGCATCCACCACCACGCCGTCGTGCTGCTGGATCTTCATCAACCTCTCCTTCCCCCTTGCTGGATCAAGAAGGAGGAGACGTCTCCCGTCCCGTACGTGTGTTGAACGCGGAGGTGCCGTCCGTTCGGCGCTGGTCATCGGTGATTTGGATCACGTCGAGTACGACTACATCATCACCGTTCTTTTGAACGCTTCCGCTCGTGATCTACAAAGGTATGTAGATGCATCCAATGACTCGTTGCTAGATGAACTCCTAGATGATCTTGGTGAAACGAGTAGGAAAATTTTTGTTTTCTGCAACGTTCCCCAACAGTGGCATCATGAGCTAGGTCTATGCGTAGTTCTTCTTGCGCGAGTAGAACACAATTTGTTGTGGGCGTAGATTTGTCAACTTTCTTGCCGTTACTAGTCCTTTCTTGCTTCAGCGGTATTGTGGGATGAAGCGGCCCGGACCAACCTTACACGTACGCTTACGTGAGACCGGTTCCACCGACTAACATGCACTAGTTGCATAAGGTGGCTGGCGGGTGTCTGTCTCTCCTACTTTAGTTGGAGCGAAATCGATGAACAGGGTCCTTATGAAGGGTAAATAGAAGTTGACAAATCACGTTGTGGCTTTAACGTAGGTAAGAAAACGTTCTTGCTAGAACCCTAATTCAGCCACGTAAAACTTGCAACAACAATTAGAGGACGTCTAACTTGTTTTTGCAGCAAGTGGTTTGTGATATGATATGGCCAAAGTTGTGATGAATGATGAATGATCTATATGTGATGTATGAGATGTTCATGCTATTGTAATAGGATTCACGACTTGCATGTCGATGAGTATGACAACCGGCAGGAGCCATAGGAGTTGTCTTTATTCTTTTATATGACCTGCGTGTCATCAAGAAACGCCATGTAAATTACTTTACTTTATTGCTAAACGCGTTAGCCATAGTAGTAGAAGTAATAGTTGGCGAGCAACTTCATGGAGACACGATGATGGAGATCATGATGATGGAGATCATGGTGTCTAGCCGGTGACAAGATGATCATGGAGCCCCAAGATGGAGATCAAATGAGCTGTGTGATATTGGCCATATCATGTCACGTTTATTATTTGATTGCATGTGATGTTTATCATGTTTTGCATCTTGTTTACTTAGAACGACGGTAGTAAATAAGATGATCCCTCACAATAATTTCAAGAAGTGTTCCCCCTAACTGTGCACCGTTGCGACAGTTCGCTGTTTCAAAACACCACGTGATGATCGGGTGTTTTATTCAGACGTTCACATACAACGGGTGTAAGACAGAATTACACATGCAAACACTTAGGTTGACTTGACGAGCCTAGCATGTACAGACATGGCCTCGGAACACAGAAGACCGAAAGGTCGAGCATGAGTCGTATAGAAGATACGATCAACATGAAGATGTTCACCGACATTGACTAGTCCGTCTCACGTGATGATCGGACACGGTCTAGTTTAACTCGGATCATGTAATACTTAGATGACTAGAGGGATGTCTAATCTAAGTGGGAGTTCACTAATAATTTGATTAGTTGAACTTAATTATCATGAACTTAGTCTAAATATTTTACAATATGTCTTGTAGATCAAATGGCCAACGTAGTCCTCAACTTCAACGCGTTCCTAGAGAAAACTAAGCTGAAAGACGATGGCAGCAACTATACGGACTGGGTCCGGAACCTGAGGATCATCCTCATAGCTGCCAAGAAAGATTATGTCCTACAAGCACCGCTTGGTGACGCACCCGTTCTCCCTGCGGAACAAGACGTTATGAACGCTTGGCAGGCACGTTCCGATGACTACTCCCTCGTTCAGTGCGGCATGCTTTACAGCCTAGAGCCGGGGCTCCAAAAGCGTTTTGAGAGACATGGAGCATATGAGATGTTCGAAGAGCTGAAAATGGTTTTCCAAGCTCATGCCCAGGTCGAGAGATATGAAGTCTCCGACAAATTCTTCAGCTGTAAGATGGAGGAAAACAGTTCTGTCAGTGAGCACATACTCACTATGTCTGGGTTGCATAACCGCTTGACTCAGCTGGGAGTTAATCTCCCGGATGATGCGGTCATTGACAGAATCCTCCAGTCGCTTCCACCAAGCTACAAGAGCTTTGTGATGAACTTCAATATGCAGGGGATGGAAAAGACCATTCCTGAAGTATTTGCTATGCTGAAATCAGCAGAGGTATAAGTCAGGAAGGAACATCAAGTGTTGATGGTCAATAAAACCACTAAGTTCAAGAAAGGCAAGGGTAAAAAGAACTTCAAGAAGGACGGCAAGGAGGTTGCCGCGCCCGGCAAGCAAGCTGCCGGGAAGAAGCCAAAGAATGGACCCAAGCCCGAGACTGAGTGCTTTTATTGCAAGGGAAGCGGTCACTGGAAGCGGAACTGCCCTAAGTACTTAGCGGATAAGAAGGCCGGCAAAACAAAAGGTATATGTGATATACATGTAATTGATGTGTACCTTACTAGTGCCCGTAGTAGCTCCTGGGTATTTGATACCGGTGCAGTTGCTCACATTTGTAACTCAAAACAGGGGCTGCGGAATAAGCGGAAACTAGCAAAGGACGAGGTGACGATGCGCGTCGGGAATGGTTCCAAGGTCAATGTGATCGCCGTCGGCACGCTACCTCTGCATCTCCCTTCGGGATTAGTTTTAAACCTTAATAATTGTTATTTAGTGCCAGCTTTGAGCATGAACATTGTATCGGGATCTCGTTTAATTCGAGATGGCTACTCTTTTAAATCTGAGAATAATGGTTGTTCCATTTTTATGAGAGATATGTTTTATGGTCATGCTCCTATGGTGAATGGTTTATTCCTTATGAATCTCGAACGTGATGCTACACATATTCATAATGTGAGTACCAAAAGAAGTAAGGTTGATAATGATAGTCCCACATACCTGTGGCACTGCCGCCTTGGTCACATAGGTGTCAAACGCATGAAGAAGCTCCATGCTGATGGACTTTTAGAGTCTCTTGATTATGAATCATTTGACACGTGCGAACCATGCCTTATGGGTAAAATGACCAAGACTCCGTTCTCAGGAACAATGGAGCAAGCAACCGACTTATTGGAAATCATACATACTGATGTGTGCGGTCCAATGAGTGTTGAGGCTCGCGGTGGCTATCGTTATGTTCTCACCCTCACTGATGATTTAAGTAGGTATGGGTATATCTACTTAATGAAACACAAGTCTGAAACCTTTGAAAAGTTCAAGGAATTTCAGAGTGAGGTTGAAAATCAACGTGATAGGAAAATCAAGTTTCTACGATCAGATCGTGGAGGAGAATACTTGAGTCACGAGTTTGGCACGCACTTAAGAAAATGTGGAATAGTTTCACAACTCACGGCGCCTGGAACACCTCAGCGTAATGGTGTGTCCGAACGTCGTAATCGCACTCTGTTAGATATGGTGCGATCTATGATGTCTCTTACCGATTTACCGCTTTCTTTTTGGGGCTATGCTTTAGAGACTACCGCATTCACTTTAAATAGGGCTCCGTCGAAATCCGTTGAGACGACACCGTATGAATTATGGTTTGGGAAGAAACCTAAGCTGTCGTTTCTAAAAGTTTGGGGATGCGATGCTTATGTCAAGAAACTTCAACCTGAAAAGCTCGAACCCAAGTCGGAAAAATGCGTCTTCATAGGATACCCAAAAGAAACTATTGGGTACACCTTCTACCTCAGATCCGAAGGCAAGATCTTTGTTGCCAAGAATGGGTCCTTTCTGGAGAAAGAGTTTCTCTCGAAAGAAGTAAGTGGGAGGAAAGTAGAGCTTGATGAAGTATTACCTCTTGAACCGGAAAATGGCGCAACTCAAGAAAATGTTCCTGAGGTGCCTGCACCGACTAGAGAGGAAGTTAATGATAATGATCAAGATACTTATGATCAAACTCCTACTGAAATTCGAAGGTCCACAAGGACACGTTCTGCACCAGAGTGGTACGGCAACCCTGTCTTAGAAATCATGCTGTTAGACAACGGTGAACCTTCGAACTATGAAGAAGCGATGGCGGGACCAGATTCCGACAAATGGCTAGAAGCCATGAAATCCGAGATAGGATCCATGTATGAAAACAAAGTATGGACTTTGACTGACTTGCCCGTTGAGCGGCGAGCCATAGAAAATAAATGGATCTTTAAGAAGAAGACAGACGCGGATGGTAATGTGACCATCTATAAAGCTCGGCTTGTCGCTAAGGGTTATCGACAAGTTCAAGGGGTTGACTACGATGAGACTTTCTCACCGGTAGCGAAGCTGAAGTCCGTCCGAATCATGTTAGCAATTGTCGCATTCTATGATTACGAAATATGGCAAATGGACGTCAAAACGGCATTCCTTAATGGTTTCCTTAAGGAAGAATTGTATATGATGCAGCCGGAAGGTTTTGTCGATCCTAAAAATGCTGACAAAGTGTGCAAGCTCCAACGCTCGATTTATGGGCTGGTGCAAGCATCTCGGAGTTGGAACATTCGCTTTGATGAGATGATCAAAGCGTTTGGGTTTACACAGACTTATGGAGAAGCCTGCGTTTACAAGAAAGTGAGTGGGAGCTCTGTAGCATTTCTCATATTATATGTAGATGACATACTTTTGATGGGAAATGATATAGAACTCTTGGACAGCATCAAGGCCTACTTGAATAAAAGTTTTTCAATGAAGGACCTTGGAGAAGCTGCTTATATATTAGGCATCAAAATCTATAGAGATAGATCAAGATGCCTCATAGGTCTTTCACAAAGCACATACCTTGATAAGATATTGAAGAAGTTCAATATGGATCAATCCAAGAAAGGGTTCTTGCCTGTGTTACAAGGTGTGAAATTGAGCTCAGCTCAATGTCCGACCACGGCAGAAGATATAGAAGAGATGAGCGTCATCCCCTATGCCTCAGCCATAGGTTCTATTATGTATGCCATGCTGTGTACCAGACCTGATGTTAACCTTGCCGTCAGTTTGGTAGGAAGGTACCAAAGTAATCCCGGCAAGGAACACTGGACAGCGGTCAAGAATATCCTGAAGTACCTGAGAAGGACTAAGGAAATGTTTCTCGTTTATGGAGGTGACGAAGAGCTCGTCGTAAAGGGTTACGTCGACGCTAGCTTCGACACAGATCTGGATGACTCTAAGTCACAAACCGGATACATGTATATTTTGAATGGTGGGGCAGTAAGCTGGTGCAGTTGCAAGCAAAGCGTCGTGGCGGGATCTACGTGTGAAGCGGAGTACATGGCAGCCTCGGAGGCAGCACATGAAGCAATGTGGGTGAAGGAGTTCATCACCGACCTAGGAGTCATACCCAATGCGTCGGGGCCGATCAAGCACTTCTGTGACAACACTAGAGCTATTGCACTTGCCAAGGAGCCCAGGTTTCACAAGAAGACAAGGCACATCAAGCGTCGCTTCAACTCCATTCGTGAAAATGTTCAAGATGGAGACATAGAGATTTGTAAAGTACATACGGACCTGAATATAGCAGATCCGTTGACTAAACCTCTCCCTAGAGCAAAACATGATCAACACCAGAATTCCATGGGTGTTCGATTCATCACAATGTAACTAGATTATTGACTCTAGTGCAAGTGGGAGACTGTTGGAAATATGCCTTAGAGGCAATAATAAAAGCATTATTATTATATTTCCTTGTTCATGATAATTGTCTTTATTCATGCTATAATTGTGTTATCCGGAAATCGTAATACATGTGTGAATAACAGACACCAACGTGTCCCTAGTGAGCCTCTAGTTGAATAGCTCGTTGATCAACAGATAGTCATGGTTTCCTGACTATGGACACTGGATGTCATTGATAACGAGATCACATCATTAGGAGAATGATGTGATGGACAAGACCCAATCCTAAACATAGCACAAGATCGTATAGTTCGTTTGCTAGAGTTTTCCAATGTCAAAGTATCTTTTCCTTAGACCATGAGATCGTGTAACTCCCGGATACCGTAGGAGTGCTTTGGGTATGCCAAACGTCACAACGTAACTGGGTGACTATAAAGGTAGACTACGGGTATCTCCGAAAGTGTCTGTTGGGTGACATGGATCAAGACTGGGATTTGTCACTCCGTATGACGGAGAGGTATCACTGGGCCCACTCGGTAATGCATCATCATAATGAGCTCAGAGTGACCAAGTGTCTGGTCACGGGATCATGCATTACGGTACGAGTAAAGTGACTTGCCGGTAACGAGATTGAACGAGGTATTGGGATACCGACGATCGAATCTCGGGCAAGTAACATATCGATAGACAAAGGGAATAGCGTACGGGATTGATTGAATCCTCGACATCGTGGTTCATCTGATGAGATCATCGTGGAGCATGTAGGAGCCAACATGGGTATCCAGATCCCGCTGTTGGTTATTGACCGGAGAGTCGTCTCGGTCATGTCTGCTTGTCTCCCGAACCCGTAGGGTCTACACACTTAAGGTTCGGTTACGCTAGGGTTGTAGGGATATGTATATGCAGTAACCCGAATGTTGTTCGGAGTCCCGGATGAGATCCCGGACGTCACGAGGAGTTCCGGAATGGTCCGGAGGTAAATATTTATATATGGGAAGTCCTGTTTCGGGCATCGGGACAAGTTTCGGGGTTATCGGTATTGTACCGGGACCACCGGAAGGGTCCCGGGGGTCCACCGGGTGGGTCCACCTGTCCCGGGGGGCCACATGGGCTGTAAGGGGGTGCGCCTTGGCCTGATGGGCCAAGGGCACCAGCCCCACATAGGCCCATGCGCCTAGGGTTTAAGGGGGGAAGAGTCCTAGGAGGGTAAGGAGGTGCCTTGGGGGGGAGGGAAACCCCCCTTGGCCGCCGCACCCCCTAGGAGATTGGATCTCCTAGGGCCGGCCACCCCCCCTTGGCACCCCTATATATAGTGGGGAGAGGAGGGACTTCATACCTGAACGCCTTGGCCTTTGGTTGCCTCCTTCTCCCTCCCCAACACCTCCTCCTCCTCCATAGTGCTTAGCGAAGCTCTGCCGGAGTACTGCAGCTCCATCAACACCACGCCGTCGTGCTGCTGCTGGTGCCATCTCCCTCAACCTCTCCTCCCTCCCTTGCTGGATCAATAAGGAGGAGACGTGGCTATTCCGTACATGTGTTGAACGCGGAGGTGCCGTCCGTTCGGCGCTGGTCATCGGTGATTTGGATCACGTCGAGTACGACTACATCATCACCGTTCTTTGAACGCTTCCGCTCGCGATCTACAAGGTACGTAGATGCATCCAATGACTCGTTGCTAGATGAACTCCTAGATGATCTTGGTGAAATGAGTAGGAAAATTTTTGTTTTCTGCAACGTTCCCCAACAGGAATCCGGCTGCCCGGGATCCTCTGGGGCGTGGAGTTCTGTGGCGGCTTTGCTGGCTTGACGTTTTTCCATGCTCAGTTCAGTACTCCCTCCGTCCGAGAAAACTTGTCCCTCAAATGAATGTATCTAGCATCAAGTTAGTGTTAGATACATCCATTTGAGAGACAAGCTTGGGACAAGCTTTTTTGGACAGAGGGAGTACGTACTACGCTGGGTACGCTGTACACGTGATTCCTTTACGAACTGTTGAGAACAGCCGGCATCGCACGTGAAGCCAAACGGCGACAGGAAAGGGTGGGCACGGAGGATCCGGAGATCTGTGCGCGACGGCCGACGGGCGTCCCGTGGCGCGGTGGGGCCTCCGACGACGAACAGCTGCCGCATCGAGAGGAAAACACAGCAATAACAGCCTCCGATGGCCGGATATGCCCGTGCCTTGGTGCGGATAATTTCCGGTCTGCCACCAGGTGGAAGCCGAGAATATGCTGACATAGATGTCGCTGCCTTTCCAGACGCTTCTCCAAATTCCTATTTAACCCTTAGTTTAGCAGCCTGCTTTGGTCACAGCGCACGCTCGATGCAAGTTAGGCTAGTCATGGTGGGAGTAACATAAGTAGTAACATAGATGCCACATAAGCAAAAAAGATGACATGTCGTGTAATTAAAGAGGAGAGAGACAAATAGAGTAACATAATATGTTACCATCACATAGCGGTTTCTAATACAAAATGAGTCTATAAAACAATAAATGAAGATATGCATATTACTACACCTATGACACTTCCCACTATGAAGGTGGTAACATGGACTAGTAACATATGTATGTTACTAGTCTAAGTTACTCCCCACTATGACTAGCCTTAGGAAAATGTCGAGGTCATCGTTCGTCGGGTTCCCGCGAGGAACCGACCGCCACGGCCGATCGATGCGCGGCGGCGCCCACGGTTATTTCTTAGAGCAACTGTTCAATGGGGCTAAATGAACGGCGATTTTGTCCGTCTTTTATCCGTTTGGGTCAACCGTCTGTCTGACGTCTAGCCTGTTTTAGATATAAGTCGGCAGCGCGTTCAACGCATCCACCTATATGTGCCGGCGTGGCCGGCTGGCCGCCCTATTTTGCATTGATGAATTTGCATAGTTTGAATCAAATAACATAGTTTGAATCGGATAAAAAACAACATAGTTTTACAAGGCAAATAAAAATAAAAATGTCTGACATAGTTCTTACATAGTTTTGCAAACGAATAAAAGAACATACATCTATTGGTTGCCAACATGAGCCCACATATACTCAACCAAATCATTTTGCAGTTGCACGTGAGTTTTTCGATCATGCATGTCACAATGAAATTGGCTGAATTGTTCAAACATTGCCGCTCCTTCATGCTCAGGCACAACATTCTCATTTTGAAACTGAAACCCTTGATCGTACAGACGTTCTGGGCACTCGTCTTCTACGATCATATTGTGCATGATCACACAATCAGTCATCACCTCCCATAGTTTATGCGTGCTCCAGGTATTAGCAGGATACCAAACGATGCCCCATCGAGATTGCAAAACACCAAAGGCACGCTCGACATCCTTCCTAGCATTCTCTTGCTCTTGGGCAAATCTTTTCTTCTTCTCTCCGACAGGGTTTATTGTCTTGACAATAGTGGTCCACTGAGGATAGGTAGTATCATTTGTCGTAGCTGTGGCCGTTGACAGTAAAGTTCACCAGTGGGATGTTACCTTCGGCAAGCCTAGCAAACACCGGCGAGCTCTGAAGCACGTTGATATCATTGTGTGATCCGGCCATGCCAAAGAAAAAGTGACATATCCAGAGATCTTGAGATGCCACGGTCTCTAGTATGACAGTGCAAGTCCTGACATGGCCCTTATATTGCCCTTGCCAAGCAGAAGGGCAGTTCTTCCACTCCAAGTGCTTACAGTCTATGCTACCAAGCATCCCTGGGAAGCCCCTGCTGGCATTCGCCAACAAACGGGTTGTATCTTCAGCAGTAGGCTCTCTCAAGTATTCAGGGCCAAACACAGCAATAACAGCCTTGTAGAACTTATACAGGGACTCTAGGCATGTAAACTCGCTCATACGGATGTACTCGTCAATGAGATCACCGGGCACTTCGTATGCAAGCATTCGGATGGCGACAGTGCATTTCTGATAGGAGGAGAAACCAA
This sequence comes from Triticum aestivum, assembly GCF_018294505.1. Taxonomy (NCBI): domain Eukaryota; kingdom Viridiplantae; phylum Streptophyta; class Magnoliopsida; order Poales; family Poaceae; genus Triticum; species Triticum aestivum. The sequence goes on from NC_057813.1 coordinate 393,327,117, forward strand.
TCTTGCCAACGACATCCTCTTTGCACTCGAAATAGTCATCATAGCCGACACCCCCTCTCTAATTCGGTTGAAAAGATGCCTACTCATACGGAAACGGTGGTAGAATTTTTGATGTTTGAACAACGGGTTTGTTTTATCAAAGTAGTCCTTCCAAATAAGGAAATGCCCGCTCTCTCGGTTGCGATTCAACACAGGAATGTGGCCAATATCTCCTCCTCGTCATCGGACGACAAATCGAGTCGCAAAGGAAATTGTGAAAAAAGAACTCGTTGACAGAGTCCATTTTGTAATTTGGCAAACTGTCGAACAGCTTGCGAGCGTCGATAAAGGAGACGGTCGGCGAAGGGAGTCGTGGCACGCACGGACCAGCTAGCTGCCCTGCCGGCGTCCGATGAGTGGGCCGACGTCCGACGAGCGTGCCGGTGAGGATCTGGTGGGAGGCGAGGTGGCTTCTTGGTCGAGAGCGGCTGTGTGGTGGGGGCGCGGGGGTGCGAAGCAGCTGGCTCCCCGGCGGCAAGACGGCGGTGGCGGGCGACTTGGGAGTGGGCGGCGTTGCTGGGCGGATGTGGAGGCATCGGCAGCTGGCAGAGTCGCCGGTAAAAATGGGTGGCTGCGACGAAGGAGGCGGGCGAGGGTTGCTATTGGATGGGGGAGGCCAATGTGGCATCGACCAGCGGGCCCGAGGCAGGAGAACGCGAGCGTGCGGCGTGCGTCATGTGTCCGTGCCGATGCAAATCCGGCTCAAAAATGGCCCGGAAATGGGTCGCCCACGGAAGAAAAGCGGACGTGCGTCCGTTTGGGTCGGAGTGTTGGGCTGCCTTTTGTATCCGCGCCGATCCAAATGGACGGCGACGGACGAAATGGGTCGCTCCATTAGAGTTGCTCTTATCTCCATCAATCGGCACTTCACGCTTCACCGACCGGAAAACGCACGCATACACGAAACTTAATTCTAGCGGCTTCTAGCTGGTGGAAATTCATTGGGTGCGACTTTGATGAAATTGTGTCCGGTGAAAATCTATAGATTAACAGTATGAGCAAATATTGTAAGAAAAAGTTTGTAATATTTACACATGACACCATAGAGTAACTTAAAGCCACAATTCCAACTATCAATGTCGCCACACCTACTAGCTTGATGATGTGTCCTGACCACGCGCCAACACACACCATCTAATCTGGTGGCCTCACCAAGCCACTCCATAGATAGCCGAGATCACTAACCGGTCTAGCTGACCCTCAGCATGCACCGCATGCGAACGCTCCAGAATCTGCAGACATCATCTTCTACAACCTCAACTTCAAGAGAGATCCACGCATTGACCTTGCCACTTGCCAGGCCCAACTACCATCAATTCCACCAAAATGCCGGAAAGTGCCACCATCGTATGCACGTCCACCAACTCACGAAGACCCCTCTGCACCACACTATCGAGACCCGTCAGTGCCGACGCAGTAGATGCCACACCGTACCATCTCCTGATCCACATCGCCGCCAATGCCAAACCAACGGTGTTCACTAGCCAACTATCTCCCAAGGCAGCACCTTCAAGAAGGGATCGACGCCGAAGGCGCCGTGACCACCCACCGCAGTTAGGGCTTTCTCCCGGGAGACAAATGGTGTGATGGAGGTGGAAGCAAAACTTATAGGAGATTTCCCTGGAGGCAATAATAATTGTTACTATCTATCTCCAAGTTTGCAATTCATGTTTATGTTCTATGTTATAACTGCAATGATTCTTAAGTCTGCAATCACCACGAGGCTCAGAGGGAAACTCATGTGCATATGTGGGATAATAAATGAAAAAGTAGATTCCTAGTCTCACATCTAAGACCAGCTTACGTGTTGCATGATGCTTCTGTTTTCATAATCATGGGCATGACTATGCCGGCAACTTTGAGGACACAATGTTAGAGGAACACTTGTGTTGAATTGACCTAATGATATTATGCTATGTGATACATCATCACGGGCTAATGGTTTATAACACAGAGAAAGTTATATGTTTGCATAATTCCTTAGACCATGAGAGTATCAAGTTCCTTTATACTTATTTCATGAACTTTGGGGTTTGTTAAATGTCATCTGTAACAAGTTAGCTATTACGGCGGCTTACGGGTTCACGGAAAGTATGACAAGGGACTAGATAGCTCAAGATTGGGATTTGCTCATCCGACAATGGAGAGATATTCTTAGGGCCCTCCCGGTGTTACTGCATCCATCATTGTCTGGCACACATAGTGTGATTTCATCATAGGGATGCTAGAATGCGGGAATGAGAAAAGAGAACAAAACCAGTAATGAGGCAACTAGCATCGTGAACAAGTTGCTAATTCACGGGGATGCCATTAAATCTCACCTTGAATATTTGTAACATATCACGAAGCAACAGGAACAACATATGGTAACTAAAGGTTCACTCGAATATTTATTCGTGTGGGTGTAGGGATCAATATTGATCGAACAGGATTCCGGTCATGTCTATACTTCACCGAGCCTATAGGGTCACACACTTAATGGTCACATATCTGCTAGGTGCTAGACAGGAAGTCCTAGAGAAAGACACCGGAAAAGTTTGGGAGACACTGAAAATGTATCAAAGAGAAAACTGGAAGTGTTTTGGAGAACCAAAAATAGTTTTGGAGTTCCGGATCGCATTCAAATTATTTGGAGGGTACCGAAAATGTTTTAGACCTTTTAGAATTTTTTTTGGAGAGAGCGTACACGAAAAATATCTTGCCCCAGCATGAGGGGACAAGATCACATGATTCGTGGGCTAATTTTATAGGGGTGCCACCTTTATGGGGCAACCCTATTTTGGTGGGTGAATGTTGGGGGCTCCCATGGGGGGGGGGGCAACCCCCACATTTAGTGGGCCATGTTGAAGGAGGTGGTCCCCCTTGAGGGGACACTAGTTGGGTCGGCCAAGGTGGTGCCCCCCATGGGGCAACCTCCCACCTTTGGTGGATTCATGTTTTTGAAGGGGGGCCCTTTTAGGGAGATATTCTCAACCCCCCTCCACTCCTTCCTCCCACTATAAATAGAGGTGGAGAGGACTCTCCACTCCACTCAAGTTTTCTCACCACAAGGCATGCAATGATCTGCCATTCTTTCTCTCCCTCCACGAAATAGTTTCATAGTGCCGAAAGGTTGTCTGGTTTCCGGTAAGGTTTAGTTCTGGACGACGAAGACCTCGTAGATAGGTGACACCAGATGTGTGCAACCTGGTAGAGAGGTTGTACGTTCGATCTTCTGTTCAAGGGACTATCCGAGGGCGGTCTGAGGGGTCGTTCGAGGGAGAACATCCTCGCGGTTCAGAGGTTGTAAAATCATAGTTGCAGGGATCTGCACAAACGATCTTCACCTACTCTCCTTTGTTGTTGCTACAAGTCGATAATGATCAGATCAGACCTTGTATGCATCTTCATAGTGGTCATGGGCGTGTTCATACTTCGTAGTTTGATTTTTTTTGTTTTCTGTCGTGTTCCCCTACAGTGGCATCATGATTCATGCTATGCATAGATGCAGGTTACGTTCTAGAATATCTGAGATGTATGGGTATTGCACAATATAATTTTCTAGTGGATGAGATCTATTGCTGAAAATAATTTGTGTGGGTAGTAGATGAAATCTTTTGCCCAATGTTCTTGTTGCTTCCCTTGAATTTGCATATTTTCTGATCTTGACGGCATGATGGAAGTTTTGGCAATCCACAATCCTTCTATGCTACTCCTGAGTATGCTGGTTGATAGATCAATGAAATGCTTCGGTTATTTGGCTTTCAACATAGTTAGGAAAGATGAAATTTAGTAGACAAAAGGGCATGCATATATGATCTGCCTGGGGCTCATGCATATGTATGGGGCTCGACATTTTTTATCTCGTGTTTCATACTGATGGAAATATGCCCTAGAGGCAATAATAAAATGGTTATTATTATATCTTCTAAATCATGATAAAGGTTTATTATTCATGCTAGAATTGTATTGATTGGAAACCTAAATACATGTGTGGATACATAAACAAATATTGTGTCCCTAGTGAACCTCTACTATACTAGCTCGTTGATCAAAGATGGTTAAGGTTTCCTAACCATAGACATGAGGTGTCATTTGATAATGGGGTCACATCATTATGAGAATGATGTGATGGACAATACCCATATGTTCACTTAGCATAATGATCGTTCAGTTTTATTGCTATTGTTTTCTTCATGTCAAATACATATTCCTTCAACTATGAGATTATGCAACTCCCGGATACCATAGGACTACCTTGTGTGCTATCAAACATCATAACGTAACTGGGTGATCATAAAGATGCTCTACAGATATCTCCGAAGGTAGAGTTGGCATAGATCGAGATTAGGATTTGTCACTCCGAGTATCGAAGAGCTATCTCTGGGCCCTCTCAGTAATACACATCATAAGCTTGCAAGCAATGACTAAGGAGTTTAGTAACGAGGTGATGTATTACTGAATGAGTAAAGAGACTTTCCGGTAACGAGATTGAACTAGGTATGAATACACCGATGATCGAATCTCGGGCAAATAACATACCGATGGACAAAGGGAATTACGTATGTTGTCATAACGGTTCGACCGATAAAGATCTTCGTAGAATATGTAGGAGCCAATATGAGCATCTAGGTTCCACTACTGGTTATTGATCGGAGAGGTGTCTCGGTCATGCCTACATAGTTCTCGAACTCGTAGGGTCCGCGCGCTTAACGTTCGTTGATGATATAGTGTTATATGAGTTATATGATGTGGTGACCGAATGTTGTTCAGAGTCCCGGATGAGATCACGGACATAACGAGGAGTCTCTAAATGGTCTAGAGGTAAATATTGATATATTGGACGATAGTATTCGGACACCGGAAGAGTTTCGGAGTGCACCGGGTAGTCATCAGGTCACCGGAAGGGGTTTCGGACACCCCCGGTAAGTGTATGGGCCTAATGGGCCAAAGGGGGGGACATATCAGCCCCTGGTGCACCCCTTCCTTGGACAACGGGCCCTAGCAGAAGGAAAGGGGAGGGGAGGCCCCTCCTTCCTTTCCCTCCTCAAGTGGGAAAGGAAAGGGGGGGGGGGCACCACCCTCCCCTGCCTTTCCCCCGCACTTATACAAGGCAGGGGGAGGGCGCGGCTTGGGAGAGACCCCAAGTAGGATTCCTCCTACTTGGGCGCCCCTTTGGCTGCTCCTCCCTCCCAACCACCTATATATATGTGGGAGGGGGTGCCTAGCACACAATAGACAATTGTCTAGCCGTGTGCGGCGCCCCCCTCCACCATTTACACCCCAATCATATTTTCATAGTGGTTAGGCGAAGCCCTGTGGAGATCACTTCACCATCACCGTCAACACACCGTCATGCTGTCGGAACTCATCCCCTACCTCGCCATCTTGCTGATCAAGAAGGCGCGGACGTCACCGAGTTAAACGTGTGCAGAATGCGGAGGTGTCGTGTGTTCGGTACCAGATCGGTTGGAGTGCGAAGAAAGTTCGACTACATCAACTGCGTTGTAAAACGCTTCCGCTTACGGTCTATGAGGATACGTAGACACACTCTCCCTGTGACGCCCGGTTAATCGAGCTATAGTAACCCTCTACTAATAATACCAAATCATCACAATCAAATTTGCTAATCGTCACTTTGTTTCCAACCAAGCTCAAATTCAAATTCAAATGCCAAGTCAAATTATGATTTTATAAAACATTAAATTAAAAATGTTCATTGGGTTGCAAATTTTCACTAGCTAATTGTCATGAATGCTTCAACATCATTTGTTATATTTAATTTCCCCTCAAGATTAAAACAGTAAACGGCACCAACCCACTACCAGGGCCTTTTCCTTCAACCTCTGTATAGAGGGAACAGAGGCCATTGTGTGGCTCACGCACGCACGTCTGTGCCGTGGATGTCGCCGTGTCGAGCATCCAGCGACCCCCCCCCCCGTAAGGATAAGACCACCCTCAACCTCGTTGGCGAACCTAGATCGATCTTTCCCTCTCCTCTCACCACTCTCTTCGACCATGAGGTGCCAATGGCCACTGCGCCGTCGTTCACGTAGCCACACATTTTTCAAGAGTATTAACATTGGTCCTTATATGACCCGGTAAGGTGATGTCATGCTAGCACATCTGACTGGAGGACCTGTTGTTATAGTTTCCTTTTTAGCCAAGTTAACCATACTTCCATAGGGAAATTGTAAGACTTATTCAAGTTGTTCCCGATGGATCCTTCGTGTATCCGAAGTCTGACCTTTGCTTGAAAACCATGTCAATGATGTCTTGAAGCATGTGTGTGGTACTCCGGTTTTCAATAAGAACATTTGATGCACAATGCTAATTTTTTTATCAATTATTCAACCACCATTGTATGGGTAATGTCATGAAATTTCTCCCCCCTTACCTAAAGGGTTTTCTACGTTATATCCCATCATGGATATCATGCCTTGCTTACCCTTGGGTAGGATAAACCCCCGAAATATGTTTTTGAACACATCTTCATTTCCATTGTTCTGTTTAATCTAATAATCGCATTTTCCGTTCCATTGTTTCGTTTAACCTTTCTTGTGATCTATATGACATAAGCAGTAATATTCTCCTACTTATGTAAACACCTCGATGTACAATTGTGTCAGCAAGACCCTGTTACTATTGTTGATGACATTTTGGTAGCCACCGATGGATGAGAACTTTGCCTATTGGTCTGCCTCATTCTATGAGCAGGAAAATGGTTCTCTTCGTCCCTCGCCCTTGGTACCTACGTTGTTGCCAACATAACTGACATGCTACCCTCTGACATGCCTTGTTATCATGACCGTGCAAGATGTCACCGCTCCTCCTACTTTTAACCCGCGTGGTGGGCCCATAACCCATAGTTCCACAGGATCGAAACATGACCCTCCTATACCCCCTTATTCCCAAGGTTGTTCCTCGCGCGTGGCCTTGTATGTAATTCATGAGCCACCTTCCGAGAGATCATCAACTCTGGTATCAGACGCAATACTTATTCCCATTGCTTTGAACCCCTTTCACGCCCTGTTTCAGGAATCGAACGATGGCCTGCTCGTTTGAAACTTCCCATGATACCTTCTTACTTTGCTCTCGATATTTTCTTAAGTTTCAATTCAAGAGTTACTTCCCGCCACCTTTGCTGGTTTTATATACCAGATAAGCAACCTTGTATAGGACCATTCTTTCAATGTTACCCCTTGTCCTTTCGTACGTACGATGAAGACCCTGGAGAAAGGATGACGACTCCGTCATGATGACATGACACAGAGAAATGAAGACATCAACGTAGTGGATCGACCTCTTCGAGAAGGGCAACCGAGACCGAGAAGACCCGTTAGAATTTTGTAACCAAATCCCTTCCCCCTTACCCCCCTCCTAAATCTCGGGAAGAGAATTCTTGTAGTGAAGGAGAATTGTGACGCCCGGTTAATCAACCTACAGTAACCCTCTACTAATAATACCAAATCATCACAATGAAAATTTGTTAATCGTCACTTTGTTTCCAACCAAGCTCAAATTCAAATTCAAATGCCAAGTCAAATTATGATTTTATAAAACATTAAATTAAAAATGTTCATTGGGTTGCAAATTTTCACTAGCTAATTGTCATGAATGATTCAACATCATTTGAGATATTTAATTTCCCCTCAAGATTAAAACAGTACCAATTCAACCTAGTTAATCACTTTTCTTTTTTTGTAAAAATTCAGTTTAACTCCTATGCCACCCAAACCTTTTGTGACAGTATGAAATATTGCAATATATTTAAATGGCCAAGCTCCATAATTTTGCAAAGTCATTTGATGGCTTATTTAATTGCAAACAATGGCTATTTTAAATGTCAGAAAAAGAAAAGGAAAAAGGGGAAACTAGCTATTGTACTAATGGGCTCTACCAGCTATAGTAAATGGCCCAGCCCACTACCAGGGCCTTTTCCTTCAACCTCTGTATAGAGGGCAGAGGCCATGGCGTGGCTCATGTCGGAACCGCAGCCCTCTAGCTACCTCTCCTCTCACTCGAACGGAGGTGGAAGAAGAAGAACAATGGACACGAGAGATTTTCCGGCCGGCGCACTAACGCCGCCACGGGCGCACGAACGCCTAAATCTTTTTCCTCTTTACACTGTCTACATCGCTACAACACGGGCGCTTACAAGAGTACACGCGAGGGAGCTTTATACACAGTTCGCACCCACACCACTAACCGGGCCACCACTAGCGCGTACTCACGGCCGGCTCACCCACTAACTCATGCATGACTATGCAATCACGCCATGAAGCTAGCTAACTAACTAACCGCTTGGACCAAGTACTACGTGTTGGACTAACCAACAGCCACGGCCGAGAGTCCACGCGCATATCCATCTGATGCATGCACCACGTCCGCCGGTCTCCACAATCGCACACACGACCTGGCCAGATCAACAAACGCACATGCATGAGCTATCGCATCGACGCCGGTCACCACCGCACGGACACGGGCATGACTTATTGCCAACACTCACCCCCTAAACCATGACATCTTCATTGTTGGAGTTGTTGCAGCTCCCGACGTTGTCGTCATCACCAGCGTGACCCAGCCCGGGGACCCGACCTGGCGCAACGACGCCGATCGCACTGTGCTCCATCACGATTCCGGCGACACACGCCGAGCTCCTCATCCGCCGGCGACACACGCCTGACGTCCCGCGCGCACCCGACGCGCCCGGCCTCCCCAGTGCGTCCCGCACGTCCCGCGCGCACCCGACGCGCCCTGATGAGCCCGACCACACCAGTGCGTTCCGCACGTCCCGCGCGCATCCGACGCGCCCGAGGAGCCCGACCACACCAGTGCGCCCCGCACGTCCCGCGCGCATCCGATGCGCCCGACGAGCCCGATAGCACCAGACGCTCACCGTGTGCCGCCTCCGCGTCCGTCATGGCAGCTGCCAGCGACAAACGTCGGAAGGATGTAGCCGAACTCGAGCACGGACTCAAGCACCACGGCGACATACGCCTCCTCCCAACGTCAACCACATGCTCGTACGCGTGCCCGCGGTCCCGACGCACTCGACGCGTCCAGTGCGCACCCATAACACGCACCGGTCGCGCCCGGCTCTGCCGACGCGTCTTATTGCCCTGCACCGCCGCGGCCTCCATGCCGCCATGCAGTGTTTCCACGCCGCCACGCCGTGCTGCGCCGCCGCGCAACCACGCAGCGCCTCGGCGGCCTCCGCGGTCGCCGCACGTACGACGTCACCGCCCGCCGCCTCCGCCACGCGCCATGGCAGCCACAACGCCGCCCACCTCCATAGGCCGACACATGGCCCAGAGCTCTATCGCGCAGCCACTGGCGAGCGCCGCCATCGCTGCCACGCCTCCGGCACGGCAAGCACGCCCAGGACACCAAGCTCATGATACCAATTGTTGGAACCACAGCCATCTAGCTACCTCTCCTCTCACTCGAACGGAGGTGGAAGAAGAAGAACAATGGACACGAGAGATTTTCCGGCCGGCGCACGAACGCCGCCACGGGCGCACGAACGCCCAAATCTTTTTCCTCTTTACACTGTCTACATCGCTACAACACGGGCGCTTACAAGAATACACGCGAGGGAGCTTTATACACAGTTCGCACCCACACCACTAAAGGCATGTACAGTGGTTGATAAGATAGTCTTATCTTAAGTCTTGCATGTGATTTAGAGATGACAAAAAAATTTGTCTACAATGGGTAATCTCTTAGCCTTTTCTTGAATAAATAGCAATTTCTAAAAATATGGTGAGACATATTGATAAGAGATCATCTCTTGTCTTCTCTTAAATAAGAGAAAACAAGTCCTTTCTTATGAGTTCTCTCTCCTCCACCTCATCATCTATCATACGCGACACTTCTAAGATAGCACCATTGTACATGCCCTAACCGGGCCACCACTAGCACGTACTCACGGCCGGCTCACCCACTAACTCATGCATGACTATGCAATCACGCCATGAAGCTAGCTAACCAACTAACCGCTTGGACCAAGTACTACGTGTTGGACTAACCAACAACCACGGCCGAGAGTCCACGCGCATATCCATCTGATGCATGCACCACGTCCGCCGGTCTCCACAACCGCACACACGACTTGGCCAGATCAACACACGCACATGCATGAACTATCGCATCGACGCCGGTCACCACCGCACGGGCACGGGCATGGCTTATTGCCAACAGCTCACGCACACACGTCCGTGCCGTGGATGTCGACGTGTCGAGCATCCAGCGACCCCCCCTCCCCCGCGAGGATAAGACCACCCCAACCTCGTTGGCGAACCCTAGATTGATCTTTCCCCCCGCGAGGTGTCCATGGCCGCTGCGCCGTCGTTCGCGTAGCCACCGTGCTCCCCTCACCGTATCTCTGTGTCGAGAAGAACCGCAGTCGTCGTCTACATCTCCTGCTACACCGACTCGACGT
>NC_057813.1:393338069-393358086 GCF_018294505.1 Triticum aestivum
GCTCGTGGTGAGCCTCTCATCCAATTCCTGCTCTTCCCGGCCTCGATTCGTGCCCCTCAGCACCATTACTCGCCGTGGCCGCGCCCGATTCCCGCGGTCGTCGCAACCGGGCCACGCCCTGCCTCGCCCGGGGCCGCGCTCGTCACGACCGCTGCCGTGACTTGCCCCCGCCTCACCGTTGCCGCCCGTTGCTTCCGCGCTCACCCTCCTGCTTCTTCCCCTAGTGCCGCTGCATTGCTTGCATTGCTGCTGCTCTACGTATTGCTACTGCTCTGCTCCTGGCCGTCGCCGCTGCTCCTGTTAAGCTGCTGCCGCTGCTTAGTTGCTGCTGTTGCTAGGTGCTGCTGTGCTTGCCTGCTGCCGCTACTGTTCGTCGATGTCGCCGCTGCTACGGCCGGCCATGGCCGAGCTGTGTGTGTGCATACTGCGTGTGTGTGTGTGCGCTGTGTGTGTGTGTGTGTGCAAATGTGTGAGCAGCAGTGTGTGTAGCCAGCTAGCTTAGGGATAATTTAGTGCTAGGTTAGTCTAATTAGTAGTTAGGATAATAGCCAGCAAATGGCATGTGGACCCCTCCTGTTAATTAAACTAAATAAACTTAATCAGTTAATTTAGCAGTCACTTACATGTGGGTGCATTGACCCTGTTGACCAGTCAAACTTTCACTGGTCAACTGTTTGACTAGCCTGCTGACTGGACCCTGGGTCCCGGCTCTCATACACCTAGTCTAGCCAACTAGTGTGTGCAAAAAGTATTCTGCCATATCTATCATTTAAATTAAATCTATTAATCCAGAAAATGTTTAATACTTTGAAAAATCATATAAAATAATCTACAAGTCAGATGAAAATACTTTGTACATGAAAGTTGCTCAGAACGATGAGACAAATCCGAATATGTAGTCCGTTCGTTCACCACACGTCGCTAGCATAGCGAACGTGCAACAATCCACCTCCAGTTCATCTGTTCGAAAATGTCAAACACCGGGAATACTTTCTCGGATGTTTTCCTCTTTCGCCAGTATCGCCTACTACCGCGTTAGGGCACACCTAGCACCGTTAAATGTCATGTCATGCATCTTATGCATCTGTTTGCATTGTATTCATTATTTCTCCCCCCTCTTCTCTCCGGTACACTATGAGACTGACGTCGCGGCTGCTGCCCCGATCGACTATGGTGTTGACGACCCCTCCTTCTTGCCAGAGCAACCAGGCAAGCCCCCCCCCTTGATCACCCGATATCGCCTATTCCTTCTCTCTATTGCTTGCATTAGAGTATTGTAGCATGTTACTGCTTTCGAGTAATCCTATTCTGCTGCATAGCCTGTCATTGTTGCTACAACTATTGATACCTTACCTGCAATCCTAAATGCTTAGTATAGGATGCTAGTTTATCATCAGTGGCCCTACATTCTTGTCCATCTGTCATGCTATACTATCGGGCCGTGATCACTCGGGAGGTGATCACGGGTATATATTATACATATTTGCATACTATATAGATGGTGACTAAAGTCGGGTCAGCTCGTAGAGTACCCACAAGTGATTTGGAGATGGGAGCTGAAGGGGCAGGTGGTTCCATCTAGGTAGTGAAGGGCCTGGGTTCTCGACAGCCCCATGATGGTTACTTTGAGGTGGAGCGACAGGGCAGGTTGAGACCACCTAGGCGAAGGTGGGCCTAGCCCTGGTCGACATTCGTGGTTACTTCATAATAACACGCTTAAAGAGATCTTGGTATTTGATCCGAGTCTGGCCACTGGCCTATATGCACTAATCAACTACGCGGGAACAGTTATGGGCACTCAACGTCGTTGTATCAGCCGAATCCTTCTCGACGTCAGCGAAGGCGCGTGCTGGGTTGGACTTTAACGCGGCTCTTGTATAAGGGAGGCTAGGTTTGCTCACCGTCGCGTTCGCAACATGCAGGTGTGCAATGGGCGATGGGCCCAGACGCTTGCACGCATAGGATTTAGACCGGCGTGCTGACCTCTCTGTTGTTCCTAGGTAGGATGGTGACGTGTTGATCTTTTGAGGTCGGGCATGACCCAGGAAAGTGTGTTCGGCCAGAGGGATCGAGCGTGTTGGGTTATGTGGTGCACCCCTGAAGGGAAGTTGATCTATTCGAATAGCCGTGTCCACGATAACAGGACGACCCAGAGTTGTACTTCGACCTTATGACAACTAGAACCGAATACTTAATGAAACACACCCAGACAAGTTTCAGAGATAACCCGGTGATCGCTTTCCCAAAGGGCGACGAGGGGAGGATCTCCGGGTAGGATTATGCTATCCGATGATACTTGGTGAACTTACCATCTACTCTCTTCTCCATGCTGCAAGATGGAGGCTGCCAGAAGCGTAGTCTTCAGTGGGACTAGCTATCCCCCTTTTATTCTAGCATTCTGCAGTTCAGTCCATCGATATTGCCCCTTTACACAGATACCCATGCATATGTAGTGTAGATCCTTGCTTGCGAGTACTTTGGATGAGTACTCACGGTTGCTTTGCTCCCTCTTTTCCCCCTTTTCCTCTTCTTCTCGGTTATCTCAACCAGATGCTGGAGCCCAGGAGCCAGACGCCACTGTCAACGACGACCCCTACTACACCAAGGGTGTCTACTACTACGTTCAGGCCGCCGCTGACGAGGAGTAGTTTAGGAGGATCCTAGGCAGGAGGCCTGCGCCTCTTTCGATCTGTATCCCAGTTTGTGCTAGCCATCTTATGGCAGCTTGTTTAACTTATTTTTGTACTCAGATATTGTTGCTTCCACTGACTCGTTTATGTTCAAGCACTTGTATTCGATCCCTCGAGGCCCTTGGCTTGTAATATAAATCTTGTATTATTTTAATTTATGTCTAGAGTTGTGTTGTGATATCTTCCCGTGAGTCCCTAATCTTGGTCGTGCACATTTGCGTGTATGATTAGTGTAGGGTCAAATCGGGGGCGTCACACTCCCCCTCTCGTTGCTATGCATGTCCTTGATAGATCTTGCGTGTGCGTAGAATTTTTTTTGTTTTTCATGCAACGTTCCCCAACAGTGGCATCATGAGCCAGGTCTATGCGTAGATGATATGCACGAGTAGAACACAAAGAGTTGTGGGCGGTGATAGGCATACTGCTTACCACCAACGTCTTATTTTAATTCAGCAGTATTATGGGATGAAGCGGCTCGGACGAACCTTACATGTCCACACACATGAGACCGGTTCCACCGACTGACATGCCACAAGTTTTGCATAAAGGTGGCTGGCGGGTGTCTGTTTCTCCTATTTTAGTTGAATCGAATTTGACTATGATCGGTCCTTGAAGAAGGTTAAAACAACAAACTTGACGAATCAACGTTGTGGTTTTTGCCGTAGGTAAGAACAGTTCTTGCTAGAAACCCGTAGTAGCCACGTAAAACTTGCAACAACAAAGTAGAGGACGTCTAACTTGTTTTTGCAGGGTATGTTGTGATGTGATATGGTCAAGACATGATGTGATATACGTTATTGTATGAGATGATCATATTTTGTAAGATATCAGGCATCCGGTAGGAGCCTTATGGTTGTCTCTTTATTGTATGAAATGCAAACGCCATGTAATTGCTTTACTTTATTGCTATGAGTTACCAATAGTTGTAGAAGCAATAGTTGGCGAACGACCATGACGCAACGATGGAGATCAAGGTGTCGAGCCGGTGGCGATGGAGATCATGACGATGCTTTGGAGATGGAGATCAAAAGCACAAGATGATGATGGCCATATCATGTCACATATTTTGATTGCATGTGATGTTTATCTTGTATGCATCTTATTTTGCTTAGAACAACGATAGCATTATAAGATGATTCCTTCACTAAATTTTAAGGTAAAAGTGTTCTCCCTAAGTATGCATCATTGGTATAGTTCGTCGTTTCAAGACACCACGTGATGATCGGGTGTGATAGACTCTACGTTCACATACAACGGGTGTAAGACAGTTTTACACATGCATAATACTTGGGTTAAACTTGACGAGCCTAGCATGTACATACATGGCCTCGGAACACTGGAGACCAAAAGGTCGAATGAGAATCAAGTAGTAGATATGATCAACATAGAGATGTTCACCATTGATGACTACCCCATCTCACGTGATGATCGGACATGGGTTAGTTGATTTGGATCACATATCACTTGGATGACCTGAGGGATGTCTATTTAAGTGGGAGTTCACTAGTCATTTGATTAATTTAACTTTAATTTATCATGATCTTAGTCCTGATAGTATTTGCAAATTATGTTGAAGATCAATAGATCGTGTTGTAGCTCCCCTATGTTTTTGATATGTTACTAGAGAAAACTAAGTTGAAAGATGATAGTAGGAATGATGCGGACTAGGTTCATGATCTGAGGATTATCCTCATTGTTGCATAGAAGAATTATGTCCTTGATGCACCGCTAGGTGACAGACCTATTGTCGGAATAGATGCAGACATTATGAAAGTTTGGCAAGCTCAATATGATGACTACTTGATAGTTTAGTGCGCTATGCTTTACGGCTTAGAATCGGGACTTCAAAAACGTTTTGAACAACTTATGAGATGTTTCCAGAACTAAAATTGGTATTTCAGACTCATGCCCGTGTCGGGAGGTATGAGACCTCTGACAAGTACTTTGCCTACAAGATGGAGGAGAATAGCTCAACCAGTGAGCATGTGTTCAGAATGTCTGGGTACTACAATCACTTGAATCAAGTGGGAGTTAATCTTCCAGGTAAGATAGTGATTGACAAAATTCTCTAGTCACTATCACCAAGCTACTAGAACTTTGTGATGAACTATAATATGCAAGGGATGACAAAAATGATTCCCGAGCTCTTCGCGATACTGAAACCAGCGAAGGTAGAAATCAAGAAAGAGCATCAAGTGTTGATAATTAACAAGACCATGAGTTTCAAGAAAAAGGGCAAGGGAAAGAAAGGGAACTTCAAGAAGAATGGCACGCAAGTTTCCGCTCCCATGAAGAAGCCCAAAGATGGACCTAAGCCTTAAACTGAGTGCTTCTACTGCAAAAGGAAATGGTCACTGGAAGTGGAACTGCCCCAAATACTTGGCGGATAAGAAGGATCATAAAGTGAACAAAGATATATTTGATATACATGTTATTAATGTGTACCTTACTAGTGTTCATAGTAACCCCTGGGTATTTGATACCGGATCAGTTGCTAAGATTAGTAACTCGAAATAGGAGTTGCAGAATAAACAGAGACTAGTTAAAGAGTGAGGTGACGATGTGTGTTGGAAGTGATTGCAAGGTTGATATGATCACCATCGCACACTCCCTCTACCTTCGGGATTAGTGTTGAACCTAAATAAATGTTATTTGGTGTTTGCATTAAGCATGAATATGATTATATCATGTTTATTGCAATATGGTTATTCATTTAAGTCAAAGAATAATTGTTATTCTATTTACATGAATAAAACCTTCTATGGTCATACACCCAATGTGAATGGTTTATTGAATCTCGATCGTAGTGATACACATATTCATATTATTGATGCCAAATGATGCAAAGTTGATAATGATAGTGCAACATACTTGTGGCACTGCCATTTAGGTCATATTGGTGTAAAGCGCATGAAGAAACTCCATGCAGATGGAATTTTGGAATCACTTGATTATGAATCATTTGATACTTGCGAACCATGGCTCATGGGCAAGATGACTAAAACTCCATTCTCCGGAACAATGGAGCGAGCTAATGACTTACTGGAAATAATATGTACCGATGTATGCAGTCTAATGAGTGTTGAGGCACGCGGTGGGTGTTAGGGATATAACTATTGGGTATGACCCTCCCAGGAGGGGCCGGGTCATACCACTGGCGGTTCATAACAAGAAGGCTCATGAAGATGGCGGTTCACAAAGCAAGCTTACTGAAGGCCCAAGACCCAGAGGAGACTTGAGGCCCACGGGCGTAAACCGCCATATGTTAACTTGTATGTTAAGGAAAGTGTAGTTCTGTCACCGAGCCGGACACGTTGTGTATGAGCCGGCCGGGACTCTGTAAGCCGCCGGGCATCAACCTGTGTATATAAAGGGGTGACCCAACGGTGTTTTAGGGCAAGAAAGAAGAGACCAAGAACTAGGTCAAGCGTATTCGCTCCCTGGTAATCGAAGCCCAAGCAATACAACCCTAAACTGGAGTAAGCCTTTACCTCCATCGCGAGGGGCCGAACCAGTATAAATTCTCTGTGTCCCTTGTCCCATTTAACCCCTTCAAGAAAACTACGTTGCGATGGATCCACACCTAAGTCCTCATGCTAGGGCATCTGCCGTACAATTCCACGATAGTTGGCGCCCACCGTGGGGCCAGCGCAAGGTGGTTTCGAGTTCTTGAAGGACAGCTTCGCAGGGCTCAAGGGGTATGCTATGGGCCAGATGACTAAGAGTCGTCGCGGCAGGCTCTACATCGATGATGAGGGTTGGGGCCCCGAGGCCGGCTCAATGGAGTACGGGTACCGGGTCCCCTTTGGCAGAATCCATGTCTTCATTGGCAAGATTGGTGAGTTGGAAGTTGAGCCGGACATCTGCACCGACATCGTCGAAACGGCTCAGCGCGCACGACCCGCCAAGGTTCAAGCTACCCCGAAGCATGTCTTTGTTGGCTTCGTTCACAGAGCGAAGTTGGAAGGAGGATCTGTGTCACATCCCTAGCTTTACCCTGGCCTTGGACTAGCTTGGTTGCTGCATCATGTTTAAATTCAATTGAAATTTGAACTGAGGAATTCAGAAGCCTCAAAACCCTAATTAAAAGAAGGGCAAGCACCATTTAAATTGCATTCTGTGAATCCAAAATGCCCTAAAAATAGTTTTGTGAATTTTGGCAAGAGTTATATATCAAACCAAAATTCTGGAATATTTTTAAGGAATTATTTGGTCTCTGAATTTAAATCAATAATCTATTTGAATTTGGGATATATTCATAATATATAATGAATATATTTTCAAATGCTTTGAAATGTTTTATGTACTTTTGGAATAGTCCAGAGAGGTAACATAAAATATTTCAGAATGTTTTGGCACTGTATGAAATTATTTTGAATTTGAAAACAATGGCAAAAGATATTAAATAAAACAAACAGAACAAAATAAAAATAAAAAGAGCAAGCATACCTGGCCTTACCCGCGCAGCCACCAGAGCCGGCCCAGTTCCCCCAGCCGGCCCAGCCCACCTCCTCCTCCTTTGTCCTCTTCCTCCTCTGCCAGGAGGACGAGCAGAGGCGAGGCGTGGCGCTCGCCGACGCTGCCTCGGCCACCTCCTGCTTCCCCCCTAGCCACCTCCTGCTTCCTCTCGTTGCCCTGGATCCCGTCCGCGACGCCACGCACCCCCCCCCAGGCCTCTCACTCTCTCCCCGAGCTCCTCTCCTCCTCTGGCTCTCTCGCGCGCAGCCACCGAACACACCCGCCGCCGCCGACAAGCTTCCTCGCGGCCACCGCCACCCCCTCTCCTCCCCGACGTGCTCCTGAGCTCCGCAGTGCCTCCCTCGTCCTCCTCGTCGTCTCACGCGACCAGAAGAGCCCCGGAATGCCGCCCCCGACGTTTTTCCCCTCGCCAGCCGCCGAGGATCTTCTCCGTCGATTCGGCCACTCCAGCGCGCCCCCGAGCCCACTAACCCTCCCTGCAGCTCCGCGGTGAGCCCTCGACCCGATTCCCCCTCTCCCCGTGCCCCACCTCCCTCTCTAGCTAGCCCCACCACTTTGCCCGAGAATCTCTCGCCGCCGGCCATGGCGTGGCCGTGGCCACAGCCACCCCAGCTCGTATCCGAGCCCACTGACGTGCTCACCGTGATCTCAGGAGTCCGTAGCACACCCCAGCTCCTCCTGCCGTGCTCCCTAACCCCGACCCCGAGATTGCCCGAACTCCGGCAGCCGCAAAGGAGCTCGCCGCCGGCAGCTCCGGCCACCCCAGCTGCTGTCACTTACCTCTTTAGATGCGCCTTCCTCCCAGGAACCCGTAGGAGCAAACCGCACGTCAAAAGGTGCTCCGTAGCGAGCGCACGGTGCACCTCCGCTGTCGGCCGTGGTCGTCGCCGGCGACACTCCGCCGACTGCCGACGTGGCACGCCTAATTAGCACTAATGACGCTCTAAACACCCCCCCCACGGCCACTGACAGTGGGCCCCGTAGTGGGTCAAAGCCCGGGTCAACGCGGGATTAGCCCCTGTGTCACTGACGTGTGGACCCCACACGTCAGGTTTGACCCGAGCCGGCCCCTGTTGACTTGCTGACGTCATGCCAACGTCATGCTGACGCAGTAATGCTTTCTGGATTTAATTTAATTCAGGAAATTCCAGAAAATGCCTAAAACTTCTAAAATTCATAGAAATTCAACCGTAACTCCAAATTAAATGAATTATATATGAAAAATTATCAGAAAAATTCAAGGAATCCATCTGTACCATTTTCATGCATGTTAGAACAACTTATCACTACTGTTTAGCACAAATCAATTAAATGGCATTTGAATAATCACATATGGAGTTTGAATTTGAATCTTGTATTCAAACCAACTTCATTTAATCTGTTGCTAGTTGCATTAGCTCAAAACACATTCATTTTGCCATGTCATGATCATGCATCATATTGTGCATTGCATTGATTGTGTTCCCTTCTGTGTTGCCGGTATTTGTCCCCTCTCGATAAACGTGATACCGATGATGTGATCGTTGACACTGATGAAGACTCAATGTTATCTTTAGAAGTGCCAGGCAAGCAAAACCCCCTTGTTCATTCCGATACAATCCTACTCTCTCGCTCCTGCTCTCTTTTAATGCATTAGGACAACACCGATTCATCTGTTACTTGCTGCGGTAGCTGAACCCCTTCATCCTCTGCATGACCTGTCATTGCCACAGTAAATAGATGAAACCCACTAGCATGAGTAGGAGTTGTTTGAGCCCTGTTGTGCCTACTCATTCATGTTTGTTTGTCATGCCTGCTACTGCTTAGAGTTGAGTCAGGTCTGATTCATCGGGGATGAATCAGAGGCGTGTGAACATGTCCTACTGTGTGAGAGCTAAGTGTGTGAACACGATTTGGTAAAGGTAGCGGTGAGAGGCCATGTAGGAGTACATGGTGGGTTGTCTCATTGTAGCCGTCCTCAGGAACTGAGTTCTGTGTTTGTGATCCATGATTCAGCTACTACCATACATTGGGCCCTGAAATATGACCCCGCTCGACTTCTTATTCACCCTTGTCCTCTGTCCAGGAGTTGCAAGTAGTTTCTGGTGTTTGTAGTATGCTGGAGGCCGTGGACAGCGCTGACCATAGGGGTGGGCTATGATGCGGTAGGCACGTGGCCGGGTGTACCGGATGCCCATTTGGTATCTCGGGAACCCTGTTCACATCGTTTGGGGCTGTGAGCGAAACTCCGGCTGGATCTCCTCATGGATGGAACCCGAATAGGCGATAAACCTGGACTAGAGACTTGAGTGTTTAGGTAGGTCGTGGTCTACACCCACGTCGGCTTTCGCTTGAAGTCTGCCGAGCACATGTCGTGTGTAGACGCTAAGTGGTGGAAACATGTATGAAGAAGTACACCCCTGCAGGGTTAACATCAACTATTCGAATAGCCGTGTCCGCGGAAAAGGACTTCTGGGTTGCTTATATCAGTTCATAGACAAGTGAAAGTGGATACTCTAAAATACGCAAGATAAGCGTGAGTGCTATGGATGGCGTTCTCGTAGGGAGACGGGAGCGGATCCATAGTGGTGTATTGATTGGTGAATATGTGGACTCGTGTGCGCCACCTCAAAAGAGTTACATTGCAGTCGTAGTTCAGGATAGCCACCGAGTCAAAGCTGGCTTGCTGCAGTTAAACCCCACCATCCCCTTTGTTGATAATGATGCATATGTAGTTAGTTCTGATGTAAGTCTTGCTGGGTACATTTGTACTCACGTTTGCCTATTTTATGTTTTTGCAGAGAGACTTCGGTCTCGCTAGTAGTTCCGCGTGGACTTCGACGTTTAGCTTGTTACCTCAGCTACGATCTTGTGCCCTCGGCAGGATCTGATAGATAGTCAGGCTTCTCAGCCTTTTTCATTTATAGATGTCTGTACTCAGACATGATAGCTTCTGCTTGTGCTTTGACTTGTATGCTCTGATTGTTGGGTCATGAGACCCATGTTTGTAATATCTCGCTCCTCGGAGCCTATTGAATAAAGTACTTGTGTCGTAGAGTCATGTTGTGATGCTTCGTTGTATTTGCACATATCGAGCATATTGTGTGTATGATTGAAATGCTTGGTATGTGTGGGATCTGACTATCTAGTTGTTTATCTTTAGTAGCCTCTCTTACCGGGAAATGTCTCCTAGTGTTACCGCTGAGCCATGGTAGCTTGCTACTGCTCTGGAACACTTAGGCTGGCCGGCATGTGTCCTTCTTCGTTCCTGTGTCTGTTCCTTCGGGGAAATGTCACGCTTTGAGTACCGGAGTCCTGTTAGCCCACTACAGCCCGGCTTACCGGAGTCCTGCTAGCCCAGTGCTACAGCCCGGACCCATTTGCTGATGACCGACACGTTCGAAGCTGGGTCATGGATGCCTGTCCCTGTAAGTCTGTGCCACTTTGGGTTTACGACTAGTCATGTCAGCCCGGGCTCTTTATCATATGGATGCTAGCGACACTATCATATACGTGAGCCAAAAGGCGCAAACGGTCCCGGGCAAAGGTAAGGCGACACCCGTGGGGATACCGTGCGTGAGGCCGCAAAGTGATATGAGGTGTTACCGGCTAGATCGGTGTGACATCGAGTCGGGGTCCTGACAGCGTTGGTATCAGAGCTTGACTGCCTGTAGGATTACCAAGCCAAACTGGTCGAAGTTGAGTCTAGAAATTCTTTAGTTATATAAGGGAATTGATTGTGGGATGGAACGTAAGGCTCTTTTTACTCCTTATACCTCATGGCCTTCTGATCTGAGTCATCATCTTCTCTTCTACGGGGATTAAGAACTAGGCTATCTCTTCTTTCTATTAGGATCACGTGTTACTAATCAGTGGACTTATAAGATTGTTGGATTTAAGCCTCTGTTCAGTTTTTACTGCTTCCGTATGTTAATTGTTGATCTCGAAACCGTGATATTGTGCTTCTGAGTGGTTATGCCACCATCTTTGTGAATGTCTCAAATATCCTCTGAGCATTTACAGCCGTTATGCTGTCCGAGTCATCCCAGGTTTCTAAGTAGTCTGATGCAATTGCAAATCCTTTCTTCCTGTTTCGATGTTCCCATGGGCCAGATTAACCACACTAATCAGTGAGTTGAGGTACTCCGTTACCTTGACATATATGTTGGAGATACTATTATGGCCCTAGGTATTTAGGGAGTCACCTAGTAATCTAGCAATGTTTTGTGATCCCCAGTGTGATGATTCTGGCTTTTATTCTCGAAAGCATCCCGTGATGCCACTTAGTAGTAGGTATTCTACTCCTTGGGCTTTGAACCCGAGATTCACTCTACTTACTTCATGTTGATAGTGTTTGCTAGTTCCTTCAGGATATTAGTAACTTTGCGATAGTCCTTGAAGTCTGTGGTATCCTCTTCTTCCAAATACCATGAACTACTTATGGCAGAAGTTCCTCGTTGAACTGAAATATCACAACAGGATTATTCTTGATGAGTTCTCCATTATATATTGTGGCTCTGCCAGTTCTACCTTTCTGCGTGGGTTATCCGGAGGAAATATGTTGAACTTGGTTCGACATACTAATCTATGCATCCACAACTCAGAAAATTATATGTTCCTTTGAGTTGTTCTCTTTAGTTGCATTCTGACCCGCGTCTATCAATTGATAGTCAAGCGTATGCGTGCATTCGTTCATCGATGCCTATTACTCTTGTGGTCTGTCAAGCCATTCTATTCCGGAATGACTAGGAGAAACAAACTCCAGTACCTCATCCATATCTAGGATTGGGTCAAAGTAGTTGTATTCCGCAGAACAAATTGCTAATTCAGCTTTTGTTCTGTTCTACCTTGAAGTGTTACCCTCTTTATGTCAGGATTGTCATGAGAATTGCACCACCCCTTATGAATTCTTGACACAGTAATACTTCTTGCCATCATTGTTCATTCCTCGGTTCCCGTATCATTGTAACCGGAATGTCGACAAGTGAATCGTGATGTGTGAAATCAATACGCCTAGCAACCTCGTTGCTGGGTAGTTAAAGGACAATAATTTCATTCTTAGTGTGTTGGTTATTGAATCATCATTCTAAGATTGATCGTGCTACCTAGTCCTTATTTCTGGTTCACTCCTCGATCGATGAGATAGGATTATTACAAATCCTTGCTCTATTGATCATATCATCTTGCCCTGAAAAGCAAGATTGTTCTCGAGCTTAGTAACATACCGGTGGCTTGTGATTTTCTGAATATCTTCTCAGAAGTATTACCAGGTTGTCACCTGACCGCTATGTTGAGCTCGTGATCAAGTTGGTTTTTTGTGAACCATCCTTCTCCAAGAATCTGTGTTGGATATCCCTGAGCTAGTTGGTTAAGTTAGACAACAACTTGGAGAGTTGGAAGATAAAAGCTTGCCTGACTTAGTTCGTCCAAAGGGATATTCTTGTGTGGTGTGTGTTGAAGAAAGATGATATCTTCGTCGGTTGGTCCCTGTGATCAGTTGCTGGACCTATTGCCTTATCAATCCTTTGATTTGAGTGTGGGCTATCGTCAAATCAAATCAATACCAATGATGCTCGTAATGTTGTCTTGTTCGTGGTTGATCCCTCGAGCATACACCATTATATCTTTGGCCTGACCAATGCTATCACTTGTTCACTTAACTATGGAATTCCTTTTAAAAGGAAACCCAGATGAATTGTTGTTGAGCCCATTGACAACATCCTTATCTCCTCCATGATTTTGTTGGACATTAAGCTAGTGTTGGAAACTTTTGAAAGCATTTTCTTCATGCTAGCTCATGAAGTATTTGTTGATGAAAGGAGTGACTTCCTTTTATACACGTGCATTTGGTGAAAGATGCCGCCGTGAATTTGAGAAAGTTAGTTTTGCTTCCTCTGGAATCATCCCAAGTCAGTCATGCATACGTGCGAAGTATTCTGTGGTCTGGGGATTTGCAACCTCCATGCTATATGTATATCCTAGCACACCAAGCCACATATTGAGTTGTTCAAAGATAAAGGAGTCTGTCCAAGGTGAACTCTTTGGACTTCCACGCGTGGAGACTTCGATGTCATTAATGATGGTTCCCCCTCCTGAACTCGGTAGTGTTTTATTATAAGACTACCTTGTGGTCATGCTTGTCTTGGACAACATGTTCACATGTTTGTAGCAGAACCAGCTCATGTTTTGGAGCTTGCTATCGTAGTTCATCTCCCGAGAATCCCGCAACGTCATCTCGTCGATTTGTGTTGCAAACTTTCATTTTCTTCCTAGACTCGATGAGTCTGGAATATCCTGACACCAACCAGATCTGAATCTCAGGCAGATATGATGGTTTGGAACATTTCCCAAGAATTATAATATTGGTCGCGCGATAACCGGTAAAGTGGATGTCGTGGCCAACACACCCAGCCGGAAGACCTGTTATTATAATATCTTGATTGATGAAGTTGGCCTCCCCCCACCTCCCCATAAGGATTTCGTAGGATTTACTCCCTAGTTGCCCTATGGATTTTTGAGATCCTGAAGTCCGACCTTTTACTTGATGTTCTAGATATCAAACCATATCTATGGGTGGATTACGCTAGCACATCAAGGAGAATATTAGAAGCGGAGTGCTAAGTGTCTCTCGGTCGATCATCCAGATTTTGTTTCCTTGGCCTCGCTAAGATGAAATCTGAGAAGTGTTATCCTCCTTTGCATCTGCATCCTCCATCACCATTCATCATGGTAGTAAGTTGTGTTACCGGACCCTTGACACGGATGTTGGTAAAACCTTGATGATTATGGAAATGCTCAAGTTCTTGAGAGCACGCACAAGCTCTACGTGTTATCATCGGCTCTAACTAGGATTCCCCCCGTTTCCCCGGCAATGCTATGATCTTTCAAACAGTGAATTTACCCTCTATTGTTGGTTTCTTTCCTAGTTACCAAAATCATTCCCAGCATTTGCATTTTGTTCCCAGCTTGCACCGCCAATGTGTCATTCTACCATGAGTCCCTTCCATTTCCGGTGATAAGCAAAAACCATCCATTACGTTGTCTTCAACAAGGTAATCCACATCATCCAAGTTTGAGTATGCCATTCTACCGACCCCCGCCAGTCGATTGCTGTGATTTGCCTTAGGCTGATATAGAGAGTCTCAATGATCTCTATATCAAAGGTAATTCTTTTTGCCACTCAAGGTAATAATCTACGAATCACCCTCCTCCAGGATGTTTCGTCGTGGTATCATAGCAACTCAACTCCTCGCTACGTGGACAAACGTATACCACCTTCTTAGGTGTGGAATTGTGTTCTACCTAGTGAACCTTCGTCATTCGTTTCTTTCCACCCCTCTTGATGTGTACCTCGTGTCTCAACCCGAGAGATGGTTCTATGTCTCATTCTGTGAGTTAATCCTGAGTTGTTCGATCTTCGAGGAGATCGACCCTTCTAGAGTCTCCTTCTTTCCTCCATGTCATGTTGACAGGATTTTTCAAGGCAAGACTTCAAGGCAATGATGGTGAATGAATCAACGTTCCTATGAAGTGCAACCTAGATCGTGAAGATTGTACTAGTTGCGTTCCCCCTTCACCTTACCCTACGCTTGAATCTCGAGACGAGATTCTTGTTTAGTGGGGGTGAGTTGTCACATCCCTAGCTTTACCCTGGCCTTGGACTAGCTTGGTTGCTGCATCATGTTTAAATTCAATTGAAATTTGAACTGAGGAATTCAGAAGCCTCAAAACCCTAATTAAAAGAAGGGCAAGCACCCTTTAAATTGCATTCTGTGAATCCAAAATGCCCTAAAAATAGTTTTGTGAATTTTGGCAAGAGTTATATATCAAACCAAAATTCTGGAATATTTTTAAGGAATTATTTGGTCTCTGAATTTAAATCAATAATCTATTTGAATTTGGGGATATATTCATAATATATAATGAATATATTTTCAAATGCTTTGAAATGTTTTATGTACTTTTGGAATAGTCCAGAGAGGTAACATAAAATATTTCAGAATGTTTTGGCACTATATGAAATTATTTTGAATTTGAAAACAATGGCGAAAGATATTAAATAAAACAAACAGAACAAAAAAAAATAAAAAGAGCAAGCATACCTGGCCTTACCCGCGCAGCCACCAGAGCCGGCCCAGTTCCCCCAGCCGGCCCAGCCCACCTCCTCCTCCTTTGTCCTCTTCCTCCTCTGCCAGGAGGACGAGCAGAGGCGAGGCGTGGCGCTCGCCGACGCTGCCTCGGCCACCTCCTGCTTTCCCCCTAGCCACCTCCTGCTTCCTCTCGTTGCCCTGGATCCCGTCCGCGACGCCACGCACCCCCCCAGGCCTCTCACTCTCTCCCCGAGCTCCTCTCCTCCTCTGGCTCTCTCGCGCGCAGCCACCGAACACACCCGCCGCCGCCGACAAGCTTCCTCGCGGCCACCGCCACCCCCTCTCCTCCCCGACGTGCTCCTGAGCTCCGCAGTGCCTCCCTCGTCCTCCTCGTTGTCTCACGCGACCAGAAGAGCCCCGGAACGCCGCCCCCGACGTTTTTCCCCTCGCCGGCCGCCGAGGATCTTCTCCGTCGATTCGGCCACTCCGGCGCGCCCCCGAGCCCACTAACCCTCCCTGCAGCTCCGTGGTGAGCCCTCGACCCGATTCCCCCTCTCCCCGTGCCCCACCTCCCTCTCTAGCTAGCCCCACCACTTTGCCCGAGAATCTCTCGCCGCCGGCCATGGCGTGGCCGTGGCCACAGCCACCCCAGCTCGTATCCGAGCCCACTGACGTGCTCACCGTGATCTCAGGAGTCCGTAGCACGCCCCAGCTCCTCCTGCCGTGCTCCCTAACCCCGACCCCGAGATTGCCCGAACTCCGGCAGCCGCAAAGGAGCTCGCCGCCGGCAGCTCCGGCCACCCCAGCTGCTGTCACTTACCTCTTTAGATGCGCCTTCCTCCCAGGAACCCGTAGGAGCAAACCGCACGTCAAAAGGTGCTCCGTAGCGAGCGCACGGTGCACCTCCGCTGTCGGCCGTGGTCGTCGCCGGCGACACTCCGGCGACTGCCGACGTGGCACGCCTAATTAGCACTAATGACGCTCTAAACACCCCCCCACGGCCACTGACAGTGGGCCCCGTAGTGGGTCAAAGCCCGGGTCAACGCGGGATTAGCCCCTATGTCACTGACGTGTGGACCCCACACGTCAGGTTTGACCCGAGCCGGCCCCTGTTGACTTGCTGACGTCATGCCAACATCATGCTGACGCAGTAATGCTTTCTGGATTTAATTTAATTCAGGAAATTCCAGAAAATGCCTAAAACTTCTAAAATTCATAGAAATTCAACCGTAACTCCAAATTAAATGAATTATATATGAAAAATTATCAGAAAAATTCAAGGAATCCATCTGTACCATTTTCATGCATGTTAGAACAACTTATCACTACTGTTTAGCACAAATCAATTAAATGGCATTTGAATAATCACATATGGAGTTTGAATTTGAATCTTGTATTCAAACCAACTTCATTTAATCTGTTGCTAGTTGCATTAGCTCAAAACACATTCATTTTGCCATGTCATGATCATGCATCATATTGTGCATTGCATTGATTGTGTTCCCTTCTGTGTTGCCGGTATTTGTCCCCTCTCGATAAACGTGATACCGATGATGTGATCGTTGACACTGATGAAGACTCAATGTTATCTTCAGAAGTGCCAGGCAAGCAAAACCCCCTTGTTCATTCCGATACAATCCTACTCTCTCGCTCCTGCTCTCTTTTAATGCATTAGGACAACACCGATTCATCTGTTACTTGCTGCGGTAGCTGAACCCCTTCATCCTCTGCATGACCTGTCATTGCCACAGTAAATAGATGAAACCCACTAGCATGAGTAGGAGTTGTTTGAGCCCTGTTGTGCCTACTCATTCATGTTTGTTTGTCATGCCTGCTACTGCTTAGAGTTGAGTCAGGTCTGATTCATCGGGGATGAATCAGAGGCGTGTGAACATGTCCTACTGTGTGTGAGCTAAGTGTGTGAACACGATTTGGTAAAGGTAGCGGTGAGAGGCCATGTAGGAGTACATGGTGGGTTGTCTCATTGTAGCCGTCCTCAGGAACTGAGTTCTGTGTTTGTGATCCATGATTCATCTACTACCATACATTGGGCCCTGAAATATGACCCCGCTCGACTTCTTATTCACCCTTGTCCTCTGTCCAGGAGTTGCAAGTAGTTTCTGGTGTTTGTAGTATGCTGGAGGCCGTGGACAGCGCTGACCGTAGGGGTGGGCTGTGATGCGGTAGGCACGTGGCCGGGTGTACCGGATGCCCGTTTGGTATCTCGGGAACCCTGTTCACATCGTTTGGGGCTGTGAGCGAAACTCCGGCCGGATCTCCTCATGGATGGAACCCGAATAGGCGATAAACCTGGACTAGAGACTTGAGTGTTTAGGTAGGTCGTGGTCTACACCCACGTCGGCTTTCGCTTGAAGTCTGCCGAGCACATGTCGTGTGCAGACGCTAAGTGGTGGAAACATGTATGAAGAAGTACACCCCTGCAGGGTTAGCATCAACTATTCGAATAGCCGTGTCCGCGGAAAAGGACTTCTGGGTTGCTTATATCAGTTCATAGACAAGTGAAAGTGGACACTCTAAAATACGCAAGATAAGCTGAGTGCTATGGATGGCGTTCTCGTAGGGAGACGGGAGCGGATCCATAGTGGTGTATTGATTGGTGAATATGTGGACTCGTGTGCGCCACCTCAAAAGAGTTACATTGCAGTCGTAGTTCAGGATAGCCACCGAGTCAAAGCTGGCTTGCTGTAGTTAAACCCCACCATCCCCTTTGTTGATAATGATGCATATGTAGTTAGTTCTGATGTAAGTCTTGCTGGGTACATTTGTACTCACGTTTGCCTATTTTATGTTTTTGCAGAGAGACTTCGGTCTCGCTAGTAGTTCCGCGTGGACTTCGACGTTTAGCTTGTTACCTCAGCTACGATCTTGTGCCCTCGGCAGGATCTGATAGATAGTCAGGCTTCTCAGCCTTTTTCATTTATAGATGTCTGTACTCAGACATGATAGCTTCCGCTTGTGCTTTGACTTGTATGCTCTGATTGTTGGGTCATGAGACCCATGTTTGTAATATCTCGCTCCTCGGAGCCTATTGAATAAAGTACTTGTGTCGTAGAGTCATGTTGTGATGCTTCGTTGTATTTGCACATATCGAGCATATTGTGTGTATGATTGAAATGCTTGGTATGTGTGGGATCTGACTATCTAGTTGTTTATCTTTAGTAGCCTCTCTTACCGGGAAATGTCTCCTAGTGTTACCTCTGAGCCATGGTAGCTTGCTACTGCTCTGGAACACTTAGGCTGGCCGGCATGTGTCCTTCTTCGTTCCTGTGTCTGTTCCTTCGGGGAAATGTCACGCTTTGAGTACCGGAGTCCTGTTAGCCCGCTACAGCCTGGCTTACCGGAGTCCTGCTAGCCCAGTGCTATAGCCCGGACCCATTTGCTGATGACCGACACGTTCGAAGCTGGGTCATGGATGCCTGTCCCTGTAAGTCTGTGCCACTTTGGGTTTACGACTAGTCATGTCAGCCCGGGCTCTTTATCATATGGATGCTAGCGACACTATCATATACGTGAGCCAAAAGGCGCAAACGGTCCCGGGCAAAGGTAAGGCGACACCCGTGGGGATACCGTGCGTGAGGCCGCAAAGTGATATGAGGTGTTACCGGCTAGATCGGTGTGACATCGAGTCGGGGTCCTGACAATCTGAGTCTGGTGGTGAGACGGTTTTCTACTCTGGCGACGAGTCCTCAACTGGTGAGACCAACTCCATCTATCAGGTTCAGGATGGTGGGCTTGGGGGCTGTTCCGATGGTGACAGTATTCCGGACCCCTACGAGCCGCCACATCGGGTTGCAATCTTCATGGCCGGTATGCAACCAGGGCAGGATTCTTCTGCTGTAGCAGCAATGATCTCTGGGACAACAACAACGACGGTTGCCGGGGCAGGAGGCCCTCTGCGGCTGGCTCAAGTTTTGTCTGATCTGTTGGATGCCCTGACAACATTGTTGATGGCAGAGGTTAATCCGGCAAATCAAACTCATCATAACGCGGATGTTGCAAAATTACAAGAGGAGATAACCCAAGCCAAGGAGGATCTAAACACGGAGAACACCTGGATGGCAACGGAGCGGGCCGCCTTGCAGAGGGAGGCGGAATGGCTTTAGGCGGAAAGCTTCCGCTTAAGCTTGGACTGGGACACATCAAACACTGTCTTTAACAG
This sequence comes from Triticum aestivum, assembly GCF_018294505.1. NCBI lineage: Eukaryota > Viridiplantae > Streptophyta > Magnoliopsida > Poales > Poaceae > Triticum > Triticum aestivum. The sequence continues at coordinate 393,357,488 of NC_057813.1, forward strand.
AAGGCATGTGAGTCGATTACCACTGGCTTACGATGCGAGGAACCTTTTTAACACGCCTGGGGCAGGAACGAGTAACCCGCCCGGGGTGGATCGGGCCCACTAGAAAAAAAAGACACATCCATGACATTTTGGGCTGAACGAATTTTTTTCTGTCATACATATGACACTTCTATGACGATAATTGTGACAAAACCCGGTATCATCATAGATGTGGTGGGCTCCTAATTCTATGACAAAAAATCATGACAGAAAATGGGCTTTTCATCCTGGGCGGGCCGGAGACGCAGCTGCATGACATTCTTTGGGCCGTCCATAACAGAAAAAACCATGGTAGAAGCGAGGGAGAGGAAAATTTCAGGGAGTTGCCGGTTACGGTGGGAGGTCGGGGGCGGAGCGATGCACGTTTCTCTCATACAGGTACACGCATGTGTGCGAGGCGTTGGCTCTAGCTGAACCCAAGCGAGGTGTTGGGCTCTAACTGAACCCGAGCGATTGCACTGTAGGCTACGCGTTACTGAACCCGATCGATCGATCGATGGCTGTTAACTAAACCCGATGGAGTGATTCCTTTGCTACTGCTGCTAACTGAAGCCAATCGA
>NC_057813.1:393358365-393375544 GCF_018294505.1 Triticum aestivum
AGAACCCGTGGTGTGGAGGGCTGGATGAACAGTAGACGGTGGAGGGGTGGCCGTGGTGGGGTGGTTGAACAGGACCCCGTGGTGTGGAGGGCTGGATGAACAGTAGACGGTGGAGGGGTGCCCGTGGAAGGGTGGTTGAACAGTAGCCGGTGGAGTAGTGCGTGGTGGAGGCTGGATAAACATGAGCCTGTGGAGGCTGGAGGAGGTCGACGGTAGCCCGTGGAGGCTGGAGGAGGTCGACGGTGGAGATGAACAGTATCCCGTGGAGCCCCGTTTTGCGGTACGCCACACCCCTCCCGATGAACAGGACCCCTGTTTCGACCGTAGCGCTCCAACACAAGTCCTTTTCCTCCGTTTTGCGGTACGCCACACCCCTTGTCGTGGAATTGTCACGTCAGATGTCCTCGTGAAAGGACTTAGTTGTGGAGCCATCACAACTAGGAAGCTTGAAGGGGTTAATCGGGACAAAGGACACGAGAGGTTTATACTAGTTCGGCCCCTTACGGTGAAGGCAAGGCCTATGTCTAGTTGGGTTGGTATTGATTGATGTTTCGATGACCAGGGAGCGAGATACACTATGCCCGGCTCTCGATGAGTTGTTTCTTACCCTAAACTGCTGGCGGGTCGTCCCCTTATATACACGGGTTGACGCCGTGCAGCTTACAGAGTCCTGGCCGGCTTATAAATAGTGTCCGGCTCGGTGACTAGTTAAATCTACCTTATGATACAAGTCATGCTATTACGGCGGTTTACTACGACGGGCCTTAGGTCGCCTATGGGCCTTAGGCCCTTTACTGAACCGCCATCTTCATGCTTGGTGTTGGGGGCTTCTTTCTGGTGAGTCTTCTTTGCGTAACCCGGCCCCTCCTGGATGGCTTACTCAAATAGTTATATATCCAACATTAGGCCCCAGATTGATTTGAACCGGTTCATGTCAATCTTAACATACCTTAAGAAATAAATCTTCAGTCTTCTGACTGTACAAAGGTTTTCTTTAACCCGCCATGACGTCATCTTTTGGATCCGTGTTAACCCGCCGTGACATCATCCTTCCTTAAATTCATTATTTATTCCACCGTATCCTCCAACGGATCTTTGCCTTTACTGACCGTTCCGAAAACCGAGGCGTCGGGGCCGCTGGATAATAATGCTTATCTCCTCATTTCTCGTGCCGTCTCAGTTATCCTTTCCTTATAAATAGGCACGACCTAGGTCTTCCCATTCTCCTCCTTCAGTCGTCTTCTTCCTCTCACTGCTTCTCTGCCGCTCGAGCTCCGCCGCCGCCGTCGCCGATCTTCTCGTCTTCACCAACTCAGGCCGCTGCATCAACCTGGTTTGACCAGAAAAACGCGACGACCCTCCGCAGCAATCCTGGAAGTATCCTCTTTCTTGCTCCTCGGATCCGCATTAGGACCTTCGAGTTCTTCGGTGTTCTTCGCTGTTCCTTAGGAACCCTCCATAGATTTCATCACCACCGCTGTTCTTGATCTTGAAGATGGTATAAAAACCGATGCAGTAGATATTCCGCACCTATTTCGAACACAAATAGATCCCTTTTGATCGCACAGAGGCCCTGTTCGAACCCTTGAGTTTCATCTGTGCCAGTTCTAGGTCTAGAGATTTTCCTTTTCAGAACAGTTGTTTGATCCAGAATAATAGCGGCAACTTGTGAAACCTGTTTGTTTCACCCGGAAGTAAAAATCTGCCTCTGTCGAATATGTTTAACCACAACTGTCCCTGTAACCGGTTTAAGTAAATGACACTAATCTGTAAACTTTGCTTGCTTCTCGCGACTTAAGAAAACTTAACTGCTCTTGACACCTGTAGCGGCTTAATATTTGTTGCGCAGTTACCCATATATCATTAGGCCCCTTCTTAAGCCGCCATCTTGAATAGATCTAAATATTTTCCCTCCGGGTTAAATTTGAACCGGAACTTCTCATTTTGTCATAGGCCTCAATTTTCGTCATGGCACCTAAGGCGGCCAAGGCTCCTGTGACCTGTAACTGGGTCCCCTCCATAGTCACGAAAAGTAAATTGTCTGATTTTGTGAAGTCTAGCCATCTGCCCAAGAAGGAGGTCATGTCTTATCGTGCCCCTGATCCTTCCGAGGAGAGACCTCAACCCAAAGAAGGGGAGGTGATAGTTTTTACAGGTCACATGAGCCGGGGATTTGCACCATCCGGTTCAAAATTCTTCAAGGATATTTTACATTTCTTTGACCTTAGACCTCAAGACATTGGGCCCAATTCCGTGTCAAATATTTGCAATTTCCAAGTCTTCTGCAAGGTGTACCTGGGAGAAGAACCCAATCTGCTTTTGTTCAGAGAGCTTTTTTACTTAAACCGGCAGAATGAGCGTGCCAACGGGCCCAGCCTTGAACTTGGCGGCATTTCAATTCAGAGGCGGAGAGACTGCCTTTTTCCTTATGCTGAACTGTCGAGTCACCCGAAGGATTGGAATCAGACGTGGTTCTATTGCCAGGACACCTTGCCGGCTGGCGAGAATCCTCTGCCCGGCTTCCGTGCTCTGCGCCTTGAGTCCAACCACCCGCTAGTGGATAAACTTTCTGCTGTTGAACGTATGCCACTTACTCCCATCATCAGAAAAATCAAAGCTCTTTTGGGAAACGGCTTACATGGCATCGACCTGGTCCGAGTCTGGGTCACTTGGCGAGTACTTCCGTTAAGCCGCCGTCCCGGCTTAATGTGCACTTATTCAGGTGAAAAGGATGATCCACTGCGTCATAGCCCTGACGACTTACGAGATGATGTGGTGGAGGCTACGACCCAATCGCTGCTGAAAGAGGGCACAATAACTAGTAATGCCTTCGACTTACTTCCCTTCTGCAAGAAGAACCCAGCCCCCGCTATGAGTCATCAACCTCAATAAATACTCTTTGCTATGTTACACCTTATTTTTACTCATAATCTCTTATCTTTTCCACAGGCCGATGACAACTTCTGGAAGGTCAAGTATGACCATGAGGCTACCAAGCAAGCCAGAGCGGCCAAGAGAACCGACAGAAAAAGCCGCCAAAACAGGGACTTCAAGGAAGAAGAAACCAAGCGCCTCAGACTTACTCAAATTGGATGACACTTCTGAGGATGATGAAGAGGTAATCCTTAATCTCCCTGACTCTTTTGTCATTTATGTTATTGACATTCTACCCTTTTAGGAGGATACGGGAAACAGCCAAGCGGTTGACGAAGAGGTAACTATAATCTCCTCCGACTCAGAGCCTTTGCCAAAGCACAAAATCCGAAGGGTGGCCCGGAAAGTAAGATTTTCACATCCTCTTGGTTATCAAGATCCTCAATTTCTTTTGAAGCAACAACAGCTTGAAAGCCGGAGGTAGACGTGGACCAGCAAGGATATAGAGCTCGCCTCCGGCTTACCTGACGTAAGCTGTCAGGACCCCGATTCTATGCCACACCGATCTAGCATGTAACACCTCATATCACTTTGCGGCCTCACGCACGGTATTCCCATGGGTGTCGCCTTACCATGCCCGGGACCGTTTGCGCCTTTTGGCACACGTATATGACAGTGTCGCTAGCATCCATATGACAAAGAACCCGGGCTGACATGGCTAGTCGTGAACCCAAAGTGGCACTAACTTACAGGGACAGGCATACATGACCCAGCATCGAACGTGTCGGTCATCAGCGAGTGAATCCGGGCTGTAGCAGCTGGGCTAGCAGGACTCCGGTAGACACCGCGTGACATTTCCCCGAAGGGACAGACACAGGAACGAAGAAGGACACATGCCGGCCAACCTAAGTGTTCCGGAGCAGTAGCAAGCTACCAGGGCTCAGTGGAAGCACTAGGAGACATTTCCCGGTAAGAAAGGCTACTAAGGATAAACAACTAGATAGTCAGATCCCACACATAGCAATACACATTACACGTACACATAACATGCAAGTATGTGTTGTACAACATGGCATCACATCATAACTCAACAACTCATATAGATAAAGGCTCAGAAGAGCCATCATAACATTTATTGCAAACAGGGGTCACAGGACCCATCATATAGAGCATACAAGCAACAAGCGGAAGCATTACATGTCTGAGTACAGACATCTACAAATGAAAAAGGCTGAAGAGCCTGACTATCTACAACATCCGATCAAGACCGTAGCTGAGGTACAAGCTACTTGTCGAAGTCCACGAGAACGCTAGTAAGACCGAAGTCTCCGCTGCAAAAACATAAATAAAGCAACATGAGTACAAAGGTACTCAGCAAGACTTACATCAGATCCTATCATACATGCATTTGTATCAAGAGGGTAATGTGGGGTTTAGTTGCAGCAAGCCAGCTTTGACTCAGTGGCTATCCTGTTCTATGACTATGAGAAACTCTTGAGGTGAGACAACGTACACGAGTCCACTAATCACCACACAATACACTACTATGGATTCATCCCCGTCTCCCTACGAGAAGGCCATCCATAGCACTCACACTTGTCTTGAGCATTTTAGGGTATCCACTTCAAGTTGTCTATGTACCATGTAAGCATCCAAGAAGTCCATAACCGCGGACCCGGCTATTCGAACAGATCATGTTAACCCTGCAGGGGTGTACTTCTTCACACACGCTCTCGCCACTTACCGCCATGTACACGTCATGTAACTCGGCAACCTTCAAGCGGAATCCTGGCGAGGGTGTCGGCCATGACCTGAGTAACCACACAAGACTCTAGCCCAGGTTTATCGCCTATTCGGGTTCCATCCGCAAGGAGATCCGACCGGGGTGTCGCTCACGACCCCAAACGATGTGTGCAGGGTTCCCGAGCCCACCATCCGGGTGCCACTCGGTACACCAGGCCACGTGTGCCTAGTCTGTCCCAAGCCCACCTTGCCAGGTGCCACTTGGTAGAAAAATAGCACTACCTATAAACACTAGAAACTAGTTGCGACTCCTGGACAGAGATCAAGTTGGTTAATAAGTCGAGAGGGGCCGAGTTACCGGAACCCAATGTGTGGTAGTATCGAGTCATTGGACAACATACATAGAACTCAATGCTTAAGGACGGTTCCAGTGAGACAACCCACCATGTACTCCTACATGGCCTCTCACCGCTACCTTTACCAAATCGTGTTCACACACTTCACTCTCAGCATCAGAACATAGCACTGTACTCCAATTCATTCCCAATGAATCAGACCTGACACACTCTAAGCAATAGCAGGCATGGCATGGTAGGAATACAACAATGGCTTCAATCAACTCCTACACATGCTAGTGGGTTTTAACTATTTACTGTGGCAATGACAGGTCATGCAAAGGAATGGGTTCAACTACCACAGCGCAAAGTAGCAATTGAATCGTTGTTGTCCTAATGAAATAAATGAGAGCAGGAGCGAGAGAGTAGGATTGTATCGGAATGAACAAGGGGGATTGCTTGCCTAGTAGATTAACAGAGGGGGCACTGCTCCTCAGACAGGTACTCTGGAGCACTCTCCGGAGCAGGACCTATCGAGAAGGAACGGTGTCGACAATCAATACACAAGCATATGCAACAATATGATGCATGAACATGGCATGTAGATGTGATGCTGTTTGAGCTAATGCAACTAGCATTCTGTTTGAATGAAGTCCATTTGAATCAAGAATTCAAATGCAACTCCAAGTTAAGTCCTTATAAATGCCATTTATTTGTTTTCACCCATACATCAGGTTTAGATTGGTTTGTCATGCATGAAACTAGTTCAGATGGATAGATTGCATTTTTCTGATAATTTTTCATATATAAATTATTTCAATCTGAGCTACGGTTGAATTTCTATGATTTATTGAAGTTATAGCATTTTCTGGATTTCCTGATTTATTTTAATACCAAAAAATGAATAACTACGTCAGCATTACAGAGGCATGACGTCAGCGAGTCAACCGTGGCTGACCGGGTCAAACCTGACATGTGGGGTCCACACGTCAGTGTCATGGTTAATTAACAGAGTTAATTAATCCTAACTACAAACCTAACTAAAAAGGATTAGTGGTGCTGGGGCCCAGTGTCAGTGTCACGGGGTTAATACTAACTTAAATTAAACCTAAACCGGAAGCGTCGGACTGAGGTTATCTCTGAATTACGTTCTGTTTTACCTTTAGCGGGTTTAATTCGTCAACCTCTCAATTCATCTGACTCCAATTATCAGGATACTTCTCCTTCCTCCGACGAGTCTATGCAATCCAACATGCCGGCTTTCAAAACTGCCCCCGGGTAATGTAACTTTATTTACCTTAGGCTTTACCTTACTCATGCTTTTGTATTTATCCTTCTATATTTGTTGACAACATGCAAGTGAAGCCCAGTAAGAGGGCAAAGAAGAATAAGCCGTCCCAAGCCCCGGTCGTGACTGAACCGGCGCTTGACATGTCTGCTCCTGACAGTTCCACCCATCAGCCGCGGCCTGAACCGACTTCTAACATTCCGGTGCCAACCTCTGACCCGCCTGCCGATGATACTCTCAACAGATCCGATAACCTGGAAGCTCCTAGCCCGGTCAAGACAAATGACCTGAAAGTTGAGGTTCTGAAAAGTCAGTTTGTTGAGCCAGGGTGGCCCACTGTCCTTGCCAAATGCACTGCTAAGGAGGAACTCATCGAACGCTGAAAGGCCAAACTGGACATTACTGATTATACTCACTTAAGCATTGGAGATATAGTCTCTGGTTATCTTAATCAAGTGCATAACAGCCGTGACCTGGAAATTGACATGGTAAAACAAATACATCACAAATCTGAGGTATAACTTATGCTTTTTACCTAAATCTTACTTACTGTATCAGCCCCCAAGTCTATTGCTTATTAATGAACATGCTGTAGACTTAGAAATCTGCTTACTGTTGCTTTGTCCGGTTTTAAAGAGAAGATATTTAACCTGGTTGTAGCATGATAATTTGAACTTGTGATACACATTAGCCCCCAAGTGTCAAGTATCTTTACTTGTAAAATGCTTGGGACTTAATATGCATGACCCAGCTTTGTAGGTTAAAAATTCTTCAGCATACATTAGCCCCCAAGTGTCAAGAACCTTTGCTTGCAAAGTACTCGGGACTTAATGTTGTCTTACCATGATTCTTACTATAACCCGGTATCAATGCAGGCCACCATAAGTCAATTTGAGTCAGAGATTGCTGACTTGAAGAGCCGTCTGACGGCTCAAGAACTTGAAACTCAAAAAGCCAACTCCAAATTTGAGTTTAGCGTCTCTGAACAAGAGAAGTTGAAGAAGAATTTTGAGGCAGAAAAGAAAATCCGGGCTGATGAGAAGGCTTCATTGGTGACCTGGGCCGAGACGGCAGAGGCATCACTTGCAGAAGCAACAACCGAGCTGTCCAACTTAAAGCGCCAGATATCTCAAATGGTCTCAGCCATCTTCGGTAAGTTACTGTACATAACCTCAAACATTATAATCCTTCCTTTAATGACTATTGTAATTGTTATCCCCGGCTCACTTTATGTTTGCGATCACAGGCCCCAGGAGCACAAACCTCAAGCAGAACATGCTAATCAAATTAAAGGCGGTTTATACTCTAGTGGAGCAACTGTACGCCGGGTCACAACATGCTTTGGCTGTTGTAGCTTTCTCAAATACCACTCCCCACCTTCTGCAAGACGTGCTGAAGTGTCTCGCTGTGCTACCTCAGCGGATCCAGGATTTAAGGCGGGTGTCTTCAAGAGCCGGGGTCATAGCCGCGTTGAGCCGGGCAAAGGCATGGATTCTAGAACTAGACCCGGCCGACCTCTCTCTTGCATACCCGAGTCTGAAAGAGGATGGTACCATATTTGATGATCAAGATTTCACCGCCTGCGTCAAAGTCATACGTCCCGTGGCTACCCTCATTGGGAATGGCACTGACCTTACCAAGTATTCGCCGAGCTATGACAGTGAGAACCGGAGAATTCCAAACACACCATATGATCAAGTCAGCCTGATCCCTCCAATTCGTAAGCATACTTTTGCCCCTGAAGTGGACCTAGCTGGTTTAATAGATGATGAAGCTGAGTTTGAAGCCTTGAGTGGCATTTACTGGGCCTCGTCAACCTTCCAGGACAAATCAGCCGACGGAGAGATGGAGAAGGATAACCCGAAATCTACAAGCCCGCCAAAGGAGTGAACCGCCAGGCGTTTTATAATTTTGCAAAAAACAATGCCCCATTTATCAGACTCAGGGAGTCTTGTAATAGGGTAGAAAGAACCTCTCAATGTTTGTCATGCCTTCACGCATGTTTATGGCGCTTAATACTTTTCGTAAGCCTCCATCAGCTATATATTTTCAGCTTATGTTGATCGTTATTTTCTTGACGTTAAATTTGCCTGCCTTATCCTGCATATAAAACAATCAAAATTCCCTTTGCGGCTTGTCGCATCGGGGATCACATGAGGTATTGATAACCCGGAGGGCAAACCCAAAACATCATATATATGCAGGTTTATGACTATATTTATTAAACATAATCACAATAGCATACCTGCGATCCCTTTGATAACCTTAACTACTTATATGATCTTCACCCTGCGGTTAAATTCAACTCCTGAAAGTCGGAACATGTAATGTTCACCTGGCACTTAACAACCTGGGGTGATCAATATTAAGCCAGAAGAATAAAAAACCACCTCATAGTGCTTTCAAAAAAAGTATCAACGTAGTCAAGCAATTGTACTTATGATATATACTGGATAATAAACAATATTCAAAGGTTTCTGATTTGAATACGATCAGTAAACCGCTCCAAAGGGGTTAAGCTAAGATTCAGATACGATCATATAGCCCCAGTGGCTTTGGCGATGCCGATCAAGTGGGTATCGACAGTTGTGTTCTCTTTGGTTCGAATACGACCTATGTTTGAACAGGAAGCCCCCAAGTGATCATTAGAGTTGTTTAATGACGCTGATTCGAATACGATCCACGTCAGACCCAAATGGGTTAAGCTATGATTCAAATATGATCAAGAAGCCCCCAAGTGAGTTTGGCAGTATGCCGATCAAATGGGTATCGACAGCTGTGTTCTCTTTGGTTTGAATACGACCTATGTTTGAACAGGAAGCCCCCAAGTGACCATAAGAGTTGTTTAATGACGCTGATTCGAATACGATCCACGTCAGACCCAAAGGGGTTAAGCTATGATTCAAATATGATCATAAGCCGGACCAAAAAGGAAAGCCGGATTCAGATATGATCCGCTCCCTGTTGGTTGTTTTCACCACCTGACAAAGAACACATATAAACCTTTGAGGGTAAAAAGGACAGAGGTCCTGCTTTATTGCTTTAGATAATATATATACACATTGTCTAAATATATACATCTTGAGAGCCAGTGGCTCAAGTATAGTAAGGCCGGAGATGAGCAATGTTCCACGGCCAGCGGGTCTCCTCCTCCGACTTACATGAGTCTTTGTGCTCTCAAACATCAATGAGGTAATATGACCCGTTGTGCAGATTCTTGCTGACCACAAAGGGTCCTTCCCAAGGTGGGGATAGCTTGTGCATGTTAGACTGATCCTGGATGAGCCGGAGTACCAAGTCGCCTTTGTGAAAGGTTCTACTCCTAACCCGACGGCTGTGATAGCGGCGCAGGTCTTGTTGATAAATCGCCGAGCGGGTTATCGCCAAGTCTCGCTCCTCATCCAACAAATCAAGTGCATCCTGACGAGCTTTTTCGTTGTCAGCCTCAACGTAAGCCGCCACGCGGGGTGAATCATGCTGGATGTCACTTGGCAGGACCGCCTCTGCACCATACACCATAAAGAAAGGTGTGTAGCCTGTAGATCTGTTAGGCGTAGTGTTGATGCTCCACAATACAGAGGGTAGCTCCTCCACCCAACAAACCGGAGTCCGCTGTAAGGGGACAAAGAGCCGGGGCTTGATACCTTTCAGGATCTCTTGGTTAGCTCTTTCTGCTTGACCATTGGATTAAGGATGAGCAACAGCCGAGACATCAAGTCGGATATGCTCTCGTTGATAGAACTCTTCCATGGCACCCTTGGAGAGATTAGTGCCATTATCAGTTATAATGCTGTGTGGAAAGCCAAAATGAAAGATCACCTTTTTCATGAACTGAACCGCCGTGGCTGCATCACACTTACTGACTGGCTCTGCCTCAACCCACTTTGTAAACTTATCCACTGCCACCAGGAGGTGTGTCTTTTTTATCTTTAGACCTCTTGAAAGGCCCAACCATGTCAAGCCCCCAGACTGCGAACAGCCAAGTGATTGGAATCATCCTCAACTCTTGAGCCAACACATGAACTCGTCGTGAGAACTTTTGACAATCGTCACATTTACTGACCAGATCCTCCGCATCAGCATGAGCTGTCAGCCAGTAGAAACCATGACGGAAAGCCTAGGCCACAAGAGATTTTGACCCGACATGATGGCCACAATCCCCTTCATGGATCTCACGAAGTATTTCTTGGCCCTCCGCAGGTGACACACAACGTTGAAATGCCCCAGTGACGCTTCGGTGATGTAACTCACCATGAACAATCGTCATAGATTTGGACCGCCTGATGATTTGTCTTGCCAAGGTCTCATCCTCAGGCAACTCTCCCCTAGTCATATAGTCCAAATATGGCACTGTCCAATCCGGGATGACGTGAAGAGCTGCCACCAGCTGTGCCTCCGGGTCTGGCACTGCTAGTTCTTCCTCGGTAGGCACCTTGACAGAAGGGTTATGCAAAATATCGAGAAAGATGTTAGGCGGCACCGGCTTGCGTTGAGATCCCAGCCGGCTTAAAGCATCAGCCGCCTCATTCTTCCTTCGATCAATGTACTCCACTTGATAACCCTTGAAATGCTCAGCCACAACATCTACTTCACGATGATAAGCTGCCATGAGAGGGTCCTTAGAGTCCCACTTGCCTGATACCTGTTGGGCCACGAGTTCTGAATCGCCCAAGCACCTTACCCGGCTCAAGTTCATCTCTTTAGCTATCCGGAGACCATGAAGTAAAGCCTTGTACTCAGCTGCATTGTTAGTACAAGGAAAGATAAGCCAGAGCACATAACAGAATATGTCACCTCGAGGGGAAGTTAAAACAACTCCAGCCCCCGAGCCTTCTAACTGCCTTGACCCGTCAAAGTGAATAGTCCAATACGTGTTATCTGGCTTCTCCTCAGGTGCCTGCAACTCTGTCCAATCATTGATAAAATCCACCAAGGCTTGAGACTTGATACCAGTACGTCATATATTTCAAATCATGAGGCCCAAGCTCAATAGCCCACTTGGCGACTAGTCATGTGGCTTCCCTATTCTAGATGATGTCTCCCAAGGGGGCAGAACTTACCACAGTTATAGGATGACTTTGAAAGTACTGCTTCAACTTCCGATTTGCCATAAACACTCTGTAAACAAGTTTCTGCCAATGTGGATACCTTTGTTTAGACTCAATGAGCACCTCACTGATGTAGTAAACCAGCCGTTGAACCGGATGCTCCTTGCCAGCTTCCTTACGCTCTACCACAATGGCAACACTGACGGCTCGTGAGTTAGCAGCCACATATAACAACAATGGCTCCTTATCAATGGGAGCCGCAAGGACCGGTGGCTCTGATAACTGTCTCGTCAAATCTTCAAAGGCAGCATCAGCAACATCACTCCAGACAAAGGTGTCTATTTTCTTCATCATCTGATATAGTGGTAGGGCCTTCTCACCCAACCGGCTTATGAACCGGCTTAAAGCAGCAACATGACCCGCCAGTTGCTGAACATCATTGATGCACGCCGGTTTAGCTAGAGAGGTAATCGCCTTGATCTTCTCCGGATTAGCTTCAATACCTCCGTTTGAGACCAGAAAACCCAAGAGCTTGCCTGCAGGTACACCAAACACACACTTGGCCGGGTTAAGCATCATCTTATAAACCCGGAGATTATCAAAGGTCTCTTTCAAGTCAGATATCAAGGTTTCCTTCTCTCTGGACTTCACCATGATGTCATTCACATAAGCATGAACATTACGCCCGATTTGATCGTGTAGACAGTTCTGCACACATTGCTGATAAGTCGCCTGAGTACTCTTGAGCCCAAATGGCATAGATACATAACAGAAGGCTCCAAACGGAGTGATGAAAGCTGTCTTCTCCTGGTCCTTAACTGCCATTTTGATCTGATGATAACCAGAGTAAGCATCCAAAAAGCTCAAACGTTCACAACCCGCCGTAGCATCAATGATTTGATCAATACGGAGGAGGGCAAAGGGATCAGTCGGACAAGCCTTGTTTAAGTCCGTGTAATCCACACACATCCGCTAGGTGCAGTTCTTTTTAAGCACAAGCACCGGGTTGGCCAACCACTCCGGGTGAAAAACTTCAACAATGAACCCGGCCGCTAAGAGCCGGGCAACTTCCTCTCCAATAGCTTTTCGTCTCTCTTTGTTAAACCGTCGGAGAAACTGCCTGACCGGCTTATACTTTGGATCAATATTGAGAGTGTGCTCAGCGAGTTCCCTCGGTACACCCGGCATGTCAGAAGGCTTCCATGCAAAGATGTCCCGGTTCTCACGGATGAACTCGATGAGAGTGCTTTCATATTTAGGATCCAAATTGGTACTGATGCTGAATTGCTTAGAAGAGTCGCCTGGGGTAAAGTCAACAAGCTTCGTCTCAGCGGCCGATTTAAACTTCAACGCTGGGTCATGCTCTGTAGTTGGCTTCTTCGAGAGGTCATATCTGCTGGGTCAACATTGTCTTGATAAAACTTGAGCTCTTCCACTGCACACGCAGACTCAGCATAAGCCACGTCGCCCTCTTCACACTCCAAGGCTACCTTTCGACTCCCACGTACAGTGATGGTGCCCTTGTGACCCGGCATCTTGAGCTGCAAATAAACGTAACACGGCCGTGCCATGAACTTAGCATAAGCCGGTCGCCCAAACAGAGCATGATATAGGCTCCTGATTTTGACCACTTCAAACATCAATTTCTCAGCCCTGGAATCATATTCATCTCCAAAGGCCACTTCCTGTTCAATCTTGCCAACTGGGTAAGCCAACTTACTAGGAACCACTCCATGGAAGACCGTGTTGGATGTCCTCAAATTCTTGTCAGTCAACCCCATGCGTCGAAAGGTCTCATAATAGAGGATATTGATGCTGCTACCTCCGTCCATGAGTACCTTAGTGAATTTTTATCCACCAACCTGAGGTGCTACCACCAAGGCTAACTGACCCGGATTATCAACCCGTGGAGGGTGATCTTCTCTGCTCCATACAATGGGCTGTTTTGACCACCTCAAATAACGAGGAACTACCGGCTCAACAGAATTTACGGCCCTCTTATGAACTTTCTGGTCACGTTTGCATAAGCTAGTGGTAAACACGTGATACTGCCCACTATTCAACTGCTTTGGATGGCTTTGATAACCCGACTGCTGCTGCTGTTGCTCTCCTTGACCAGACTGCTGTTGATTATAACCGCCTTGATGTCCCTGAAAGCCGGAGTTTGAACCGCCGCCCGAGCCATGAAAACCGCCAGCTCCTAAGCCGCCGCCAGACCCAGAATTGTCACCAAACGCATTGGAATTCTTAAAAGCCTTCATGATCGCGCAATCTTTCCACAAGTGGGTGGCTGGTCGTTCACGGGTGCCGTGTCTCAGGCAAGGCTCATTAAGTAACTGCTCAAGAGATGGGCCTGACCCGCCAGATCGAGGGGGCGGCTTTCCCTTATGTCTCTGATTGTTACCTTGTGCATTAGCGTTGGCTACAAACTCCAGGTTGCCGTCCGCCTTACGCTTATTGCCACCTTGATTCATCGGGTTATGCTGCTGACCCTTTCCGTTGCCGTTCTTCTTTCCCTTCCTTGTCTTTTCCTCATTAGACATGGGATCCTTGGTACTATCAGAATCGGCATACTTGACTAAAGCCGCCATCAGCGTACCCATATCATTGCAATCACGCTTAAGGCGCCCCAGTTTCTGCCTCAGCGGCTCAAAGCGGCAATTCTTCTCCAACATGAGGACTGCAGAGCCGGCATCCATCTTGTGAGATGAATGTATTATCTCCTTGACCCGGCGTACCCAATGAGTCATGGATTCACCCTCCTCCTGCTTACAATTTGTCAAGTCCACAATCGACATAGATTGCTTACAAGTGTCTTTGAAGTTCTGAATGAAACGGGCCTTTAACTCAGCCCATGAACCAATGGAATTGGGTGGCAAACCCTTTAACCAAGACCGGGCCGTTCCATCTAACATCATGGTGAAGTACTTAGCCATTGCTGCGTCGCTGACTTCCAACAACTCCATGGCCATCTCATAACTCTCGATCCAGGCCCCGGGCTGTAAGTCGGCCGTGTAGTTCGGCACTTTTCGAGGTCCCTTGAAGTCCTTGGGTAGGCGCACATTACACAGAGCCAGTACCAAACAAGGAACACCGCCGGTTCTAGTGGCTACTCCCGTCTCAACGAAAGTCGTCGGATACTCTGGGAAATCTTGATGAGCCGTCTGTTGAGCCGCTAGTTGAGCCACCCGCTCGTTCTCCTGACGTATTTGGTCCTGCACCGGATTATAGCCACCGGGCTGATTGTGGTGCTGGGCGTTGCTTGACAAAGCTTCAGACTCCATGTGCCTGCTGTAACTCGGACTCCAGTTTTGATGAGGCGGTGCTAACCAAGGCGGAGGAGTTGAATGAATCCTGTCCCGGCTGTAAGAATAAGTCTCTTGGTGAGCCAAGGACGTCTGGAGAAGTTCTCTTCGGGTCTCCACTGCTGTCGGGTCATCACCGTCCGCGGGGAGAGATGCCAAGCACGCTGATGCTGCGATTAAGTTCTCCATGGGGTTGGAAAAATGACCCGGCGGTATCGGCACGTAACGGGGCGGAGCCATACTCCCATGAGGAGGTGCCATCTCCCGAGGCTGAGCCGGTCCTCCTGTTCTGGCTGTCATAAACTGATTTGCATCTGGCGGGTTACTTGGACTGGCTCCGGGTGTAGCGAAAAGATTCCGAGGATCATAGACCGGAGGTAAATGGGACTGGGTTTTCTGATGTCTCCTCCTCATCACTTCATTGGACGCATTTAGGCTCATCGTGAGTTGATAGGCTTCTGATTGTAACCGCTGTGCCCGTGCATCTAGAGCCGCCCGCTCTGCGACTAATCTAGTGTCCTCATCTGCCAAGGCCTCCTTGGCCCGAGCTATCTCCTCACGCACCCGCGCCACTTCCGCGTCATGCTCATCTTTATTTGCGGGAATAACCGTAGCGGTTAACAGGACCGTAAGCTTGTCCATGAGATCTATCAACACCTGAGCCGGCGGGCGCACACGGCGTCCTGCCCCGGCTGCCCCCGTCCCGGACGTTATTGCTGTAGCGGCTGTAGAATTTTGACTGGGTTGAGTCCCAGCCATGAAGACTCCTGCCCATCTTGGCGGCTCATGGGGGTCTGGAATACTAGTGCCATCGGAACAGCCCCCAAGCACGCCGTTTTGCACTTGGTATAGCGAATCTGTTAAACCGGCGGACGAATCACCATCCGAGAGGATGGCCGTCTCACCACCATCTTCAGATCCTTTAGAAAGTTCCCCTCCATGTATGCAGCCCACGAAGGCACGCTTCATGACGGGTTGAACTTGGGCCTTTCTCGCACGCTGAGCCGTCTCGACGAGGTCGGTGCAATTGTCTGGCTCAGGGCCTGGTTCGCCGATCCGGCCGATGAAGATGTGGATTCCGCCGAAGGGGACCCGTTACCCGTACTCAATTGAGTCGGCGTCGGGGCCCCAGCCTTCGTCGTCGATGTAGATCTTGCCGCGATGACTCTTGGTCATCTGGCCCACTACATATCCCTTGAGCCCTTCGAAGTTGCCCTTCAAGAACTCAAATCCACCGTGCGCTGACCCCACGGTGGGCGCCAACTGTCGTGGAATTGTCACGTCAGATGTCCTCGTGAAAGGACTTAGTTGTGGAGCCATCGCAACTAGGAAGCTTGAAGGGGTTAATCGGGACAAAGGACATGAGAGGTTTATACTAGTTCGGCCCCTTACGGTGAAGGCAAGGCCTACGTCTAGTTGGGTTGGTATTGATTGATGTTTCGATGACCAGGGAGCGAGATACGCTATGCCCGGCTCTCGATGAGTTGTTTCTTACCCTAAACCACTGGCGGGTCGTCCCCTTATATACACGGGTTGATGCCCTGCAGCTTACAGAGTCCCGGCCGGCTTATAAATAGTGTCCGGCTCGGTGACTAGTTAAATCTACCTTATGATACAAGTCATGCTATTACGGCGGTTTACTACGACAGGCCTTAAGTCGCCTGTGGGCCTTAGACCCTTTACTGAACCGCCATCTTCATGCTTGGTCTTGGGTGCTTCTTTCTGGTGAGTCTTCTTTGCGTAACCCAGCCCCTCCTGGATGGCTTACTCAAATAGTTATATCTCCAACACCCCTCCCGATCAACAGGACCCCTGTTTCGACCGTAGGAGGTCCGTTTCGTCCGTTTTGCGGTATGCCAAACCCCTCCCGATCAATAGGACCCCCATTTCGACCGTAGGAGTTCCGTTTCCTCCGTTTTGCGGTACACCACACCCCTCTCGATCAATAGGACCCCGTTCTGAACGTAGGAGGTCCGTTTCCTCCGTTGTGCGGTACGTCTGGCCTCGTTTCCATCGCCTGTTTCGTCCAAGCCCTCCCGATGAACACGACCACGCATTCCGTTCCGACCCAGCCGGTTGGCTCCCACGCGTTCCGTCTCCCGATGAACACGACGCATTCCGTTGCCTCCCCATGAACATGAGGCATTCCGTTGCCTCCCCATGAACACGACACATTCCGTTGCCTACCCATGAACACGAGCCCACGCCGTACGTATGCGCGACTAGGCGTTCGAGACCCCGCCCATATGTACACATACGTGGCCGTATTTTCTTTCTTGCACCCTGGCCGCTGTACATACGTGTACATGCTACCTGCGTGCCTCTACTACGACACGTGCGCGCCTCTACTACGACACATGCGCGCCTCTACATCGACCAGTATGTACGTACAAGTTTGTGACCAGGATGACAACGCTACGTATGCTTCGACCAGGTGGGTCCCGACTGTCAGGCACTTCCTTGCCTGCGAAGATGTAGCTGGTGGGTCCCAGCAGTCAGGGGGTGAATCATTTTTTTGCCCGGACGCACTTCCTTGCGTGCGAAGGTGTAGCTGCTCGGTCCCAGCAGTTAGGGGGGGGGGCGAAT